>NW_017306302.1:161125-226870 GCF_000935625.1 Nanorana parkeri | reverse complement strand
ATATACTAAAGTCAAAAATATTAAAGGAAAAGGAATGGTATGCTCTTTTTCAATTTGACCGGTAACTACAGAAAAAAAAACTTTTTTTTCCTGTCCACCAACACTTTAAAAAGATGTTTCTAGTTAAAAAAAAATGATGAAATTATTTCAAGTGAAGTAAAAATGCTTTCACAATTTTGTACAGGAAATGAACAAAAGATAACTAAATAATGTTTGTTTATGGAGAAGGAAAAATAAAACTTGCTGAGGAGGGAAAGTGTAGGAAGTATTAATCAGGATTAAATATGATGAACTCATTATAAATGAAATAAGAATTATAGTAAACAAAAACTGTCCCAGTTTGCTGCTGAAACATGTAACAGTTGCAACGTTACACTGTAACTAAATAGCTACATTGTTTCCATCAATTATCACTGGTGTAAACTGTTATAGTGATCACTGGGGAAAGAGCCACTCCCAGTGGTTGTTGTACACAGACTAGGACATTGACTGCAAGAACTTGGAGGCCACATAAAACGTATCCACTTAAATGAAGTCCTGTGGTGCATCCCTAGCTGTCATGGCCAATTTGTTGCCTGCTCCATTCACGAGCCAGACAGGTGACACCCTTACTTCCTGATTTAGGAATGCAGCTTCCTACATCACTTCTTCCCTAGTAGACAATGATGCAGTATTACCACTTCTGTCCAGAAAGCCCACCCAGTGTATACTTATCTTTCCTTCACTTCCCAAATGCTGCATATAGCGCTGTAAGCTGAAATACCCAGTACTTGAGGGTATGGAGAAGCATGTGACTTGCTCCGGGTGACAGTGTTGGGCCAATAAGTGCTGTCACATGTGGAGTCCATAACCCTGTGTAAGCTACAACTCCAGCTGATAGCTTGCACTTGACTTTCCTTTGGTCCTGGTGGCTAAACGGAGTGACGTAGGCGTTAACGGAAGGCAAGTATAGTATATGCTGATGGCTAGGGCTAAATTGGAGTGATCCCGTTGCTTTGCTCAGCATGGTCAAAGCACAGGTTCACTTTAAGCCCAGCCCCCTGTAACATAGCATTTGTTTGGAACTACTTTACCTGGGTCCTTTCAAAATTCAGTATCTTTGCTTCTCAGGACAAAGAGCTGAAATGACTAATTTCAGGTGAAACACCTTCTGAATAATTAAGTATTGCTGTGCATTCATAAACAGCAACATCAGCATATGGTAATCATTCAGTTGTGCTGGTCAGCTCTAAATTATGTCATTGAGAAAGGAGAAGGTGCCTACGATGAAAGTGTGGGAAAATATTCCACTCAATGTAGCTCTCCACTTAAATCTCTAAATTGATTACATAGGTTTTGTTGATTACCTTGTGGAGGAGCAAGAGCACTGCATACACCATGATGTGCTGTCTTGTGCAGAAGCATCTTCTTCAGGAGAAGGGTGGAAGGTTGCACCAACGCTGTATGCACTACACTCAGTTACCATCATCTCCCAGTAATGTCTTCCACTGGCTGGTAGGAGCTCCCCAAGAACTAATGGAATTCTATTGGAAAAAAAAAATTTTGAACTATTTATTTGTATTCTTGTTTATTTATATAGGTAGTACATCAATAAATTTAGCAAGCTGTAATGTTTTATTTATTAATAGCAAACTAATGAGCTCTGGTTGCTGAGTCTGCAACACTTGTGTAGAATGCTGACTTGTGTTTTAAAGTTAGAATACCTTCATTCAGCTATCTTTAATTGTATAGTTAACCTAGATACGGTCAATTTCATATAAAAAAAGAAATATTCAGCTCTACAACCTCCTGGCATTTCATTGAGAGATTCCTCACATCAACATTCTGTTGATATGATAAGACCTACAAACAACATGCCAAAACACTCAATCTATCCCTTGCCATTTTGGCCTTGCATTTACATCAACAGGTAAAAACTTCAGTACATTATCACGATAAAAAAAATTAAGAAGAATTTTCCAACACAATAAAACCCATGTCCTTTAATTCCACAGCAGAAAAGCAGCAGCTGTAATTTTAGTGCCTCTTATGGCGCCTTATAACAGGCTGTACAGTAAATCATATTAATGTCAAATATCTCAGTTTCTGCAAAGGTGTGAGTGCTTTAAAAACATAATTGTATATGTTAAAAATGTAATGTTAACATCATCAGAATCAGGATTATTCTATAAGACAAGGCCAACTACAATGAGAATGTGAAAGGTGTAATACCAAAGTCAGCAACCAGAGGTTATCTCTAAAGTGATCTGAGAACTTGAAACTGCAGCATATTTTGTTAGTTTAATGTACTTAAATCGGTTAAGAGTTGAACTCTTATTGGTTTCTATGGGTTGCTTTTGTATTACGTTATTGTTTTGCAATACTTTATTAAAGTGAACTTGTAATCCATTACAGACTTTTAGCAAAAAGTTAAGAGTTTAACTGGTGCCCTTTATTGGCTTAGATCTTAAAAATGCATTCAAGTACCTTAACTATTAACACAAATGGATCTTATCTGAGTATCACTCAGAGGTAGATCCCCAAATCATCTCTGAATTGGTGCTGACACTGTACTTCCTTCTGGAGGGTGGCTACTTTTGTTCCCCATGGTCCCTGTGTGTGTTGTAAAGTAGTCACCGCTCCAAATCCCCTCCCATGATGGACTACAATCTCACAGTTAGTTAGATCATTTGTATTGAGATTGTAGTGCATCATAGGAGTGAATTTGGAGTGGTGGCTACTTTACAACACACACAGGGACCATGGGGAACAAAGGTAGCCACCCTCCAGAAGTAAGGACAGTGTCATGAGGAATTTACAGATGATTTCAGGACCTACAGCTGAGTCATACACAAATTTAGATACATTTTTATTAATAGTTAGGGTACTTGAATGCATTTAACTCCTAAATTAAGTGTCACTTTAACTTAATAAAGATGCAAGCTTTCAGAGCCCCTGAGGAAGGGACCTAACATGCCATGAACGCTTGCATCTGTACCTCTACTTAATTTACTTGCATCTAGTCAGTAAGGGGCATCACAATAATCCATGGCTAACATGCTACAACACAAGTCTACTAGAATGTAAAAGTTCACTGTAAGAAGAGCATACATCACAAGATGCCTACTATTACCTCTATAAGCCATTCTGGTTTAATGTTATTTTGTTAATGGGCTTGGCTTTCCCTGACTTCAGGACTAAGCCCTGCCAATTGCCATTCTACTGTCCATTAGCTGGTAAGGGGCCTCTCAATAGACAGTGTAGAATGGCATTGGTGGAGCTTTACCATGAAGTCAGGAAATGCCAGGTGCCAGTAACAAGGTGGAACTAAATCAGAGAGGGGCACAGAAGAGGATTATGTGGCATATAAATAAAAGTAATAGCCGGCATATCATGGTGCCTGTTCTTGAGCAGGACTTTCCAAAATGTAAAGTGGAGTACAGGTTCACTATAAATAAGATCAACCAAATATATTTCAAGTAGCAGTGATGAAACAGAAACTCTGTTTATGACGTCAGTACTGGTTCACAGTTTGGGTTTCAGCTGAAGATAACAAGATCCCACCTCCCTCTGATGCCCAAGAACTGTTATACAATGCTCTGAATTGACTTAGATATTTTTAAGCAATGTGGATGGCTTTCCGCCAAACCTTGCAAGTGCTACCAATGATGCTTTTATCACTTCATTTACTTCAAATATATTTACTGCCTGGAAATGAAAACAAACCCCGTGATTTCTTTCTGTTCTGCAATGCTGATCACAGTTCCATCTGCTGACACGTCCAGGGCAGGGTGTGCAGTATCCCGTAGTAAGTGAAATCTGGTACCTGCAAAAAGAGACTTTAGCATTCTAGACAGAATGTTCTTCATACTTTTCTTATTCTACCAAGAATTGTAACAGTGGAAAACAGCCGGATTATAACTAAATAAATTACTTCTCATCTGTTTCATGAGCCAAATTAGTTCTGTTAACTTATCACTTTAGACACAATGGTGCACATTTTATCCTCATATACAAAACACAAAGATCCAGCACTCTGGAAATAGGTTCAAACTCTTACTTCAGGTAGATCATGTAAAGCAAAATAGTATTGGTGCTTTATGAACTCACTCAATGTATTTTGGACCTTGATAATGTGGACTAGTGAATCCACAAAACATGGCATGTTCTACCTGAAGAAAAGGAGCTTCAAGGATTTCTGGAGTGCTGGCTTTTATAATTCTGAACATATGAGGTGCCACCGCTTGATGAGCACCCAATTGGCATTCGGACTTTGGTTGTAAGTGTGTTGTATAAACATTGTGGTCATTTTTCTGAGGTCAGTTCTTCTTGGAGGATTATAAGGCATTCTCAGGCCTGCTAGGAGAAACATAATTTCTTCACTTTTCAGTTCCAATACCAAGTATTGCTGACAATTGCACACTCCATGGCACATCCTCCTGTCCCCAGGCAAACGTGCTACAGTGTGGTGACACCGTGACATGTGTTGCCTCAAGCAAGGGACCCTGCGTGGCCCAGAAAAGTTGGCTTTTTTGACCTTTGTGATATTATTTGCAATAAACAATATTTTCTTTGCATTTTGGAGTGCTGGTGACCTATCTTCATGTCTCCGAGATTCATATACAACTTATTGACATGTACATGAATCTGTTGCAAGTTCCACCATCTGTCTCACTACTGCTGCGAGACAGATTTAGGGAGAGTATCTACGGTAATGAGTACCGGTATAGTGAGGACTATAGCTTCTGATCATTCAGTTGTGTGAAAATAGAGAACATTTTCAACCTTTGCTTCTGGACATATTAAAGAAAAGAAAATATGACCAAATACATCATGTTCCCCATGGTCCCTGTGTGTGTTGTAAAGTAATCACAGCTCCAACTCCACTCCCATGATGGAATACAATCTCACAGTTAGTTAGATCATTTGTATTGAGATAGAAGAGAAGAGAAGACCTCTCACTGAAATATTTTTGTGACCTCTGATTTCCATGAAACTTCTGGTAAGAAATTCCAATAAATGTCTATATTGATTACTCTTGCTTTGCTTTCAGAAATTCAGCTGAAGCTTCCCAACCACAAACTGACGCAATCACATTATGTTAATAATGTGCCTTCTCGTTTTTCATTATGGTACCTAAACTCCTTCACAGATGTAATATTACTCATTTCCACTGGAGGGAGCACTCCACTCAAAGTCAAGGTCAAGATGCACTGAATTGTATTTTGACAAGATTATAACTATGGCTGGTAGTTCAAAAATGTTGCATTATCTCAGCAACACTTGTGGACATGCAAAACCATCCTGGCTCTGTGTGTGTAACAGTATGTCCAAAGTTCTTTTAAAGACATTCACGGCAATTACCATTTTTTTGACACATGCTGTGGAAAGTTTTTAAGCTATCCAAAACACACAGATGTTTGTAGTGACTTTTACTGTACACTAATGATTGTTCAAAGTATTATGTACAATACATTATTGCATGTCTCCTAGGGATAAGTCAAATTCAGATTTTTTTTAAATGAAAATTGGGAAATGTCATCTATACTTGGCCATTTTGTCAAAATGAATTGGAGCCAATTGGGAAGGTGAAATTCAGGTGGTTGTCTGTGTTTTTTATGCATGCAATGGCCTTTATATGGTTCAGAGGGTTATGAAAGCTCCTTTCAACTATCCTAGACCTGTTCCTGTGTCAAAAAACAACCTCTTATTAGCGGTATTATTATTTTACGTTTTTTCCCACAAAAAGATGGGAAGATAAGAACAGACAGCTAAATAAATAGTAACATAAAAAAAATGTATAACAACAGTACACAACTAATGCATTACCCCCCCCCCCCCCCCCCCAAAAAAAAACATCTAAATAAATGTTTAAAAAAGTAAAGCAAAGTTCAATTATGCAGCTCAATAAGCAGAACTGAGAACCAACGAAATTTCACCTATGCAGCTTACTAGGACTGAGAGCTTATTCTGCTTAAAATCTTATAATGATTGAGAAGTCATTATTCTAAGGACCTGAGTGTAGCTGGAAGTTACCTTTGGTGGATATTAGAGCCGCCTCACTCTGCTCGCTTGATCCGAATGTGTTTGCAGCTTTCACATAGAAGAAATAGTTCTCTCCTGGTTGCAGTGAAACCCTCAGTTGCTGTTCCTTAATAGCAGATACAGACCTGGAAAGTATGACCAAACCAGAAAGTGACATGCTTACTAGGGAGAACATCTATCCAGATCACTAATTCATGACTTAGAAATCACGTTTTCAAAAAACAAAAATGATTTACCAAGAAAACTCACTGTGCAGAAATCTGAGCAGAAACAAAATCCAAACGTGTGTGGGTTCGCATAAGGTTCATAAAATTTGGATGAGGTTGCATCAAACAATGATTGATATTTTGAAACAAATTGTAAAACTGTCCACATTTTAATTCATTTTTGTAAAATTCAGCTTAATTTTTATAGATTGTACAATTATATTGCTACATTTGGGACCAATTAACAATTTTACTCTCACAACCTAAAGGATAACTTTATCTTCATAGCTATCCTTTTATTGAACCCCACCCATCCCCATTTAACGCTGCCCCAAAGTATTATACTTATATGTTCTTGTCCCTGCCAGATCCATCCTGTGGATCATGAGGAGACGCTCAGCCACTGCTATGTACTTTCCTAATTGGTCCCTTAATACCTCTACTTTCTGCAGCAGATGTGAAGCTCCCTCAGGACTGCGTAGTGTAGATCTTACTAGAGTGTGGACAAGGTAGTATAAAACATTGGGGAGATGCTGGTAGGGAGGTAGGTAAACTAGAGGATATATAAGTAAATTAACCTTTAAATCTTACATTTTCCTTACGGCTATACCTGACTTTTATTTTTTCTACGATACGACCGATGCTAAGGTTGTTTGGCTGCTGTCACTCCTACCTAAGCCACAGATGCTCGGGTGAATGGTTGGATTGTTGGATGTCTGAAGTCTATGACCTGGCTAAAAGACAAGCAGCAAGGTTTACCTGAGCCCCTCTCCTTCTGAAGAGTATTGCTTGCACCACTCCAAAGTGAAGGTGTCTGTGGATTCAGGATGAGCAGTGCTCCATCTGATTACAGCAGTGTTCCAGCACACTGTGCATTCCTCGGCTTTAATCACTGGGGTGGAAGGAGCTGCCAACAGAAAGATCAAAAGTTCAGCAACTTGGTGTACAATTCTTGCATGATAGATCTACATCCATATAAAAATAACCCAAACTAGCAATGCACGTAAGACCTACACTATATTTAGAATATGTGCTCACTGTGTTTTTATAAAAGTAACTTTATTTATTAAAGAAAAATGTGCCTGTGCATGGCTTTCTGTTTTCCGCCCTCTGTTATAAGCACACACATTAGAGCGGTCGCTGGGACAGAAGCTAAAAGCTGTGCAATAGGCTGGTTTCACACATGTGCCAGCACATAACTAGCCAGCAGTCTACCTGTCCTACTGTGACAACGCTGCTCCTCTAGAGGCACAGGCTCGGTTAGTTTTGCCACCCTAAGAAATTAGGTCATTTACTGGCAGGATGAACAGGTCAAAACTGAGGAATAACATTCTGCAGAAGGAAAACCCTCCACTCAATCATCAAAGTGTAGGATAACAGGTATTTTTGGAGGATTAACTTACACTTTTACTCCGTGTTTCTCAACCAGGGTACCATGGAATCATAGGGTTCCTCCAGAGGCTACATGGGGTTCTATTAGCAATTTCTGCCTCTTAAATAAGTAGCCGCATCAACATCATTGATCTTTTTTAGGGGAGCATTCTTCCCACATCAAAGAGGGCCCTTCTCCACTGACCACCAATCTAAGGGGAGCCTTATCTACTGTCTACCAATGTAATGGGGTCTTTCTTCGCTGATCCCTGACGATAAGGGGCTCTACATTGACCACCATTGTAAGGGGGCACTACAATGACCACCAATGTAAGAGCGCCCTTTACTGCTGACCACCATTGAAAGGAAGCCCTAGGTGTCAAATACACTAAGACTGCCACATTCCTTATTCTCATCTTACTGTTTGCACTAATGTACCATGAGCTGTAAATATAGTAATTATTAGCAGGGGTTCCCTGAGATCTGAAAGTTATTCCATGGTAAAACGGTTAAGAAAGTCTGCGTTAACGTATTATTCTGCCACACACACTGCAGAGCAGCATGTATCGATGCTGGGAAAGCCAATTAGTCAATTCTTCTTCTAAAAAATTACATAGATAATTCATTCCAGAAATAGGAAACAGGAAGTTCACCTCACTGCAATGTTCTGGGTGTCACTGGGACGGGGCTGAGGGGAAATCTCCCCAACACTGATACAAATCTGAAAGAGGATCCAACTTTTCTTCCCTCATTAAAAACCCGAAAGGAAAATATAGGAGTTGAGTTTTTATTCTGGGCATGATGAGTTCTTCTCCCATCACCTGTAACTCCGTCCTAGCACTACAGTTTCTGTTGTCCTCTGCCCTCCTAGGCCTGTCTGCTCATGTTCCTCCAGCTGCAGGTCACATGGTCGGCTTACAGCCTGTGTCCACAAGGGTTCTAATAATTGTGATGCTATCTTTGAAGGACTCTGATTTTAGCACGACAGTGTTTCTTGGATAGCATTAGCCATTGAGCTTGTTGCCCAGGGCTTCTCTTTATTACAATAACAGTAAACAACACTGTTACAGCAACAACATCTTGTGTTATGTGATAGATACCTTCACCACAGGCCAGAAATCCCTCCCAGGAATAAGATAACACTCAGAAAGGCTTTTGGAAATGAGGAAGGACCCAGGGACAGGAACGCTGCACCTTGAAGTCTGAAATCCCTCTTGGTGTAAATGCTCAGTGGAATTTGTGTCAGTTAGCCAAACGATGGTGCTAAGCCTTCAAACCCCCAAAAGCAGAATCTGATAAACAAAAGTATCAGTTGTCTGCCAACAATCAGGGAGACTTTTGTTATTCATAGTCCTGCCAAAATGCCTGTCAGGCATTATGTATTCCTTTAAATAATGGACGAAAAATGAATGAAGCCTGAAGACATGCATGGTAACACCATTGTATTGTTAATAGGCAATATGGTTTGTGTTAACATGGCCCATTCTCTTTGCATTGGCTGCCAAAGCAGCACAACGCATCTAAAACCTGACAAGGTTTTCTAATGCACATGCTTTGCAGCACACCACAATTGGTACCATATGTGCCTTGTGGCGCATTAGAAAACCTTGTCAGGGTTTAGATGCGTTGTGCTGATTTGGCAGCCCATGCAAAGTGAATGGGCCATGTTAACGCAAACCATATTGCATGTTAACATGCTGCAGTAAAGTACCTCAATGGTGCGAAATAGCCTTTAACAGGGTTGCGATGACTGTGGCCTTCAACATTTAAGCTTTTTTCAATGTAGATTTAATTCTGGTTGGTTGTGATGGAGTTGTACTGTGTTATTTATATATAGAGTAATTGGTAGCAAAACTATCACAACACTAAAAACTGAAAAATGACCTGGTATAAAAATAGTAATACAGGCTGGTCCTCAAGTGGTTGCATCATGACCAGTCTCTCAGTTCACATTAGCCTGCCTCAGCTCTCTGTCAGTAGCTGTAGGACATTACAAGAAAACCTTCTGTCTATACTTGAAATCAGTTTGTTAGCACCCATAGTACTTGTGACACTGGCACCAGGAAAACCCAGAGTGTCTGACTACACAGTTTAAAAGGTGATTTTCAAGTGTTTAATAATGGGACTGTGTAAGAAGTGTAAGGAGCAGGAATAGTACCCCAGCAGAGGACACATAAAGGGCAAGGAAGAATCCATCTTTGAAATCAATCTTTGATGAATAGTAAATTGAGAGGCCTAAGCTGCATATCTAGCCACCTATTCACATTCATGCGTATCATGAAACTGAGGAACTGCTGATTTATTGGCCCTCAGGAAGAGTTACAGTCTAAACATAAAAATGACATCATGTTATTGGAGTTAGAAATTAATGTGAAGCTATGCTTTGCCCCTGTAAACTGCTGCCTCCCCAGCTGCACATGCTCACGTTCACTTTGCTCTCCAAATGCTCTGTTCAGCCTGTGTGAGAAATTAGCAATACCCAGGACTTTTGGGTATGGCGAGTAGGGTTGAGCTCAAATTCAGATTGAACCTGGTCCAAACCTAAGCTCCTCCCAAACTGGAAGGAGCCCTTCCCAAAAGCCCTTCCGTTAAAATGTGTGACCACAACACCGGTCACACATTCTAACATAGTCACAAACTTTGATAGAACAGAGGCCCTGTTTGTGATTATTTAATCAGAGAAATAGATTATAATAGTGAACATTACAGTGTAATATTCCCCATTATAATCCACTTTCCTAATTAAATGAAATAACAGCACACAACCCTATCCTGTCCTATTTTGTGTGCCTACTTACAAAAATGACAATAGTGCTACACTTTAGGTATCACCGCGTGCACCAGAGTGAGAGCAATAATTCTAGGGCCAACATTCATGGTTAACTCTAAACTGATGACCTGCATGGGCTTTTAAACATTGCCTATGGACAATTTTGGGTACCGCATTTTGTCGCCATTTCACGGGCGCACACAATTTCTAAGCTTGGCATGTTGAGTATCCATTTACTCGGCACAACCGCATCTTTTATATTTTCCCAAAAAATTGGTATTGTATTGTGTTTTTGGGCACTAAAATTAACTTAAGTGTAATTTTTTACTGAAATTTTGGGTTTGATAAAGAGTTACGCTAATATCATGCGACGTAAAAAAATTGCAACTGCTGTCATTTTATTCCTCAGGGTGTTTGCTTTCCGGAAATATAAAACACTTAGGCCTCGTTCACACCAAATGCAGAGCAGATCCGCTCATGTTTCTGCACACGCAGTGCAGTGGGCAAAGTTTTTGCCCCGTTTTTGATGCGTTGCGGGTTTAGTTTCCTGAATGCAGGTGTTTTTTCGTTGGTAGATCTCAATGAGCTCGTCATTTGAAAAGTAGATCTCCAGACAAAAAATAGTGGGCGCCCCTGCTCTAACCCTTACTGTAGGGAGGGAGGGGGCAGCCCCGCGGCAAAGGAAAACTTTTCATTTCCCTGAAGTTGCCATTTAATGAATACAGAACTGTAATTATCCGTGCCTTTTACATCTGTCTGGAATTCAATTTGATCTAAATAAACAGTACTGTAAAAAAACAACTATTTTTCCCAATACTGATTCCTTTGAGCCCCTTCCTTGGCAGGGCATTTTGCATGGTGATAGGTACTGTAGTAATTGTCTGTATTTTTGCATAGCACACATGGCTTAATTCACTAACCTGCAATGATCTTTATTTGCTATCATGATCCTAATTTTCAGTGATGACACCAAGGAGAGCTGGAAATAGCAATCACCAGTCTGAAAACTACAAACAATACAGCAAATAACACGTTACAGCTTAGTGAATTAAAGGCCCCCGGTGTCATTTATCAGCTTGGCTGGTGTGGGCGACCAGGAACCATCAAAGGGACATATGCACGTGGCAAAATTAAGTGTGGCAAAGAGCAGTAGACATCCAGCACAGATACCCAGTTTGCCCGCAATGTCACTTATCACCTCCCTGGGATTAGCACTGCAGACAGCCTCCCACACTGTCTTATTTGACCCTGCTCTGCTTGTATTACTCACAGCATATTGATATTAATCTGATATGATACACTTGTAAGTCTCTGGAGAAAGCAAACAAAAATACATAGCTTGATCCTGCGTATGTGAAGAACAGATTTTATATCAGCTCGCGAAGGACCTTGAAACATCTGGTACATGTCTTTAGTGTCTGCTATAACTTGACTGCTCCTATGTCCAACCTCTGCCCTAGAAAAAAAACAACATACTGCATAGGTGATATACAGATAATGGAATAATGAAGCTAAATGCAACAAAAATCTATCAGACTGTATATTTTAGGGTCCTAGGGCTGCAGTTTAGGATCTACAGTCTGATACTTGTTGCATTTAGCTTTATTATTTCATTAGCTGCATATCACCTATGCAGTATGGTTTACTAGTGCCGAAGTTGGATGTAGGAGCAGTCAAGATATACAGGTGAAACTCGAATAATTAGAATATCGTGCAAAGTTCATTTATTTCACTAATGCAACTTAAAAGGTGAAACTAATATATGAGATAGACTCATTACATGCAAAGCAAGATAATTCAATTTTGATTTGTCATAATTGTGATGATTATGGCTTACAGCTCATGAAAACCCCAAGAACCACAAATCCACAACCTCAAAAAGTAGATTATTACATGCAATCAATAAAACAAGGATTGTACATAGAACAATATCGGACCTCTGAAAAGTACAAGCATGCATATGTACTCAGTACTTGGTTTGGGCCCCTTTTACAGCACTTACTGCAATTACTTTTGCACGATATTCTAATTATTCGAGTTTCACCTGTAGCAGACACTAAAGACATGTACCAGATGTTTCAAAGTCCTTCACTTGTTGATAAGTTGAGACAAAACTCATAGGCCAGGACTAAGACGGACACAACATTGAGCCATCGCGTGACCACTCTTATGCATGCCAGACTGGGCTTTTGGTGGCATTAGAAGTAGCCAGAGCCAAAGGAGTGGTGAGATATGGTAGAGGTGGCTGCAATATATATTCAGATGATTATAGGGCTTTGTGCACTGTTTAATTGTTAAGTGCATTGTGTGCATTTTTAAAGTCATTCATTTTAATAAAGGATAATGCACTATTAGATTACTTCCTTGTATTCCACAAGTCTATGACATCTGATGATTAATGAGAGGTTTAAATGATTGGAAAACCCTAATGTCTGGGATCACTATGCTGAAATCCCTCATACACATTAAGACATTTATAGCATGAGGTCCACCAACTTAGGCAGGTGAGCATTAGAGGTGGAGGATGGGCAACATTTGGGACACACTAAAGTCTGGATCTATCACTTGTTTGGAGATACATTGTGATGGGGGATATGTTATCACGGTGACTATGTAAAAGTTTCTTCAAGCAATTCACGTGGATGCAGACAATTTGAAAGACCTAGATGGCACCAGAGGAGCATTGGATATGCCCGCAGAACATTTATAAATCCGCCCCTTATTCTTTCACTTAATATGGTGTACATACAGTATAGTTCATCTAAGTGCTGTTTATTTATGGGAGATATCAGTTATTTTGTTCAAAGATGAATATAGCATATACCATTGCTACACAGGCCATTTTGTAATTTAATGTTATTAGAAATCACCTTCCAATGTTATTTCCTGCTTGCATGATTGGCTCAAAGATTTTCCCAGACATCTGCACTAAGATACAAGAACGGGCGCCCCAAGGCTGGGTGACACCGGAGCGGTAACCAAGTGTCACCCCGCCGAGACGTCACTGCGCATGCGCGTTTTTTTTTGCTGGGTGACACCCGGAGCGGTACCCAAGTGCCCCCCCGCCGAGACGTCACTGCGCATGCGCGTCTTCTGATACCTGCCGGCGGCCATCTTGGTGATGGGCGCCGGCAGAGAGAGGAGGGGACAGTCACCCGGCGGGATAAGGTATGCCGCCGGGTCCCCTCCTCTCTCCTGATACTGTTGGGCGTTCGGTCCATGAGTCATTTTGGTGTCACCCCTCCAATGGTGTCACACGGGTGTGGGCCGCACCCCCCCCTGGATAAAGGTGAAAGTTTAGGCATCCCCTGTAACAGGAATTTCATTTTTGGTGAGATACTCCTAGGAATTAACCACTTTTGTCCTTAACTGCAACTTTCCTTATTAGAAAACTTAGAGTGCACCAGATCCTTATAATGAGTGCAGACCCTCCCATGCAGCAGTCAGTCTGGAAACTGACTGTCTCATGTTGAAACTTACAGCTATTTTTTCGGAACAGAAAAAATTGGAAATCTGCAACAAAGTTTGTTCAAATCCTTGAGATGTACATTGAGCACCCAGAAGTGGTCGTTTTTTTTTTTCAACAAAAGCGGAGGCGCACTGTACATCCTCACAGCTATAAAGGGATTAGTGTTTTTGGAACAGCATGTAGTTTAAGCGTTATTTGTGTAGAGATTGAACAAAAACAAATGTGACTATCATTGTATGCGCCCATGCTTCTAAGTTTCACCCATTCCTAATATTTAACTCTAAACCTCTCTAATTTTAAAGCCCTTCTGTGGGCAAATTTAAACCCTCTTCCCACTCCTTAAAATTAAATTAAAACTACTTTTTTTTTACTCCCCTAAGTTTGTTGTCATGTGATGCTCTGCAACACCTACTGTATTTAAGGAGTAAAGACTAGTGATCAATGCTGAAGTAAGTGCAACTGCTGACCCAGTTCCCTTATCATGAGCCTGTGAGGACCCCGCCAATCGACAAGCAGTGATCTACATGAGGGACATGCAGTCAGGGGAGGCAGGTGGGGCAGAGCCTCACCTATAATTATGCAGGAAAAAGCTGTCAGCTTCAAGTCCCCGCTGTGTAACCTGTCATGAACGGAGCACTGCCTTTTAATTACAGGCAGGGCTGCATCCGGCTTTTGACAGCTAAGTTAGGTTACACAGCAGCGGGCTTCCCCACTGCTTGTGTAATCTAACATAGTGAGGCAAAAGCTGCAACAGCCTGTATGTTAGAGGCTTGAGTTCTGTGGATAGTTTGGACCAATGGCAACGCGCCATTGGTCCAAGCTGTCCAATAAAAAAAAAGAAAAAATAACTGAGGACATCGATCTCAATGCCTCACCAGTGACGAGCAAGTGAGGGACACAGAGGCTCCTCCCTCCATCCTTCTTCACACTAGGTTGGTGACCGGGTTAAGGGGGCAGGGCTTCAGTGTGCTGGGGTGGGGCTTTGGTGTGCTGGGGGTGTGGCTTCAGTGAGCTGGGGGCAGGACGGGGCGTGCTGGGGGCGGAGCTGTGGAATGCCTCACACAGCATGGAAGGTACCGCACGTCACTGCTCTACATCCCCTAGACAGCAATGTGGGCACCCAAAGAAGGACCTTCACATTCTGCAGTCCAGAAGATAAAGGACTTGGGACACAATGTCTTGTGACCATAATAAAAGGGGCTTTTAGATTTTTTTTAAGCTGACACTTCAGTTAGTTGGGGTTGCGTCCCCAGAAAAGTCTTAACTCTCAATCTATCCTTAAATTAACACTCAACCTATCCACCTGAACACTGAGGCTGGATTCACACTCATTTTACTGTCAATTTTCTGAATTTTTGTGCCATTTGCTCTGTAAATACTCTGGGGGGAATTTATCAAAACTGTAGCAGACAGAAATTGGAGCAGATGTGCATGGCAACCAATCAGCATCTCTCTTAAGTTTGTTTAGTTAAGATTTGAAAATGAGAGTGGCTGATTGGTTGCAGTGCACATCTGCTCCAGTTTTTGTCTGCTTCAGTTTTGATACATTTCTCTCTCTGTGTTCTGTGAAATGAAGAGGGGCCAATAAATATCACAATCTCCCCTCCTCCAATCACAGAACACCTTGCATTCTGTGAAAAGAATGCAAAATGTTTTCTCAGTGGATGAACTGCTGAGTGAGTGACTTGCTATGATCAGTGTACTCCAGCTGGAAGTGTTCGGCGCTGACTATTCTGTATGGGGTGAATGAAAGTAAGAGTTTTACAGAACAAGGCAGCCTACACACCTGTGTTCATTTATTTTTACAGTGCACCAACAATGTCCAACTATTGTTTTTGGCTGGAGTTTAACCAACCAGTTTTTGCATATTAATTCTATATAGCCCTCATAACTGGGGTCTGCGGCAGAGGTTGTGTCCTTTGTCTGCATACAGTACTTTGTGCTATAATGTGCCTCAGTAGGTTGGCCCGTGTATCTTTTCCAATGCGATATATTGGAGGAAACAAATCCTACTGGAAACAATGTAATTTCTTGTGCCTACCCATTTTATCTGTGTTGGTACATTCAACCAAATACATGATAATGCAGCCAGACATTAACAGAATTGTCTATCTAATTAGAGCAACCTTTCTCAACCAGGGTGCCTTCTGGCTTTGTCAGGGGTGCCTTCAAAGTTTTACTAAAGGTGAGGACTCTGATGTGAAGAGGGCTCCTGATGTGAAGGGAGAGATTCTGATGTGAAAGGAGAGGGGGGTTATGATATGAAAAAGGAAGCTCCATGTCATCAACTTTTTTTTTGCCTAGGGTCCCCCTTTACAAACCATACCAGACCTCTGTCTAGAATAGAATAAAGGAGCCTTGAGATTTTGCACACTTTTAAAAAGTGCCATGACTGAAAAAAGATTAAGAAATGCTGAATTAGAGAACTGCTGTGTGCTCAGTGATTTTTAGGGCTCATTTCCATAGATAAAAACTTGTGCAGTATTTATCAGTGAAAAAGAAAAATGAATCTCCATGGGATTTACTTGCATATCAATCCTTTGAGGAATGTTTACAAGTGTTATTAAGAAGAGTTTGGCACATACCAGTCTTGAATATTGACTTGTCACTGGGTAAGCTGCAGCCCGTGTTATTTACGGCCATAACCCAGACGCTGTAACATTTATCCGGCTCAAGGTCCTCCAAGATGCAGAAACTTTCCTTCACCGTGACCCTGTATTCCTCCAGCAGCCCTGCAGTGAGAAAATATCCGAAAAGACACTAAATATGTTGGTGCTAGTAATATGGAGTCATATATCACATCTGACATAACTGCAAACCTAAGGCAATATAAAAAACAGTACAGATACAGCCTTGGATGTTACTTCAGTATTACATTGAATTTAAAATGAATGATGTGGACACAATCCCTCTTGTTTTCAGAGATTCTTGGTCAGATAGCCTCCATCCCAACAGTAGGCTAGGATCCTATCATAAGCATAAAGGTGATTCACTTTGAGTGAGTACTACAGAGGTCACACCTTATTACCATTCATCATGACATAGTTCAGAACCTGATCCCTTGACTGTGTGCATGGCAGTAAATGTAGGGCACTGCTGCAGAGGTGGTCTGTTTTTTCTTAGATTTAAGGGGTAAAGGAGTGTTTCATGGTTCTGGTGTCTAAAATCATGTAGCACAGTGCTCAGATTTTGGCAGCTGGTCGTATAATTGGCACAAGAGGGCTCTTCTTTTATCATTCATAAATTTAAAGTACACCTGTCATAAGGAATTATGTAGAGGGCTATAGCTGAAGTTGATTAACAATATGCTTGTCTCAAGTCTGTGACTCAAAGTGTTGAAGCCAGATACAGTCATGCAACTAGTATTACATAATGAGCCCAGTATTGGCGACTTACTTTTCTCAAGACAGGTGTACTTTACGGATGCAAATGGGTCTAGATATTGGGAGATTGTAAAAATGATGCAGGCCATTGTGCATGCTTATACCAAGTTTAACCATATCACTAGGCGTTGCCCAGCGCATGAGCATGATCCAAGCGTATGTTAAGGTCGAGGCTTGGCAATGGGTGTATAAAATAACATATAGAGCATAACTTATAAAGACATTTCCCTCTGTCGCAAAGTTGTACTGAAGAGCATTGCTATGGCCCGGAAACAGAGGTCCGGGGGTCCGAAAAAACCTACGAGAGGAAGACAGAAGAAGTGGTAGGGAGAAAGGAATAGGGGAAGGAAAAGAAAAGAGGAGAGCATAGTGAAATCATAGGAATGAAAAGAAGCTAGGTGAAAAGGACCTGTACAGAGAAGAAAAGAAAACCAGACGAAGAGTGAAAGCACATGAGGTGGGAGAGATGGGGCATCAACCAAGCTAACGTAATAATTCCAATCTTTCAAAGGAGCAATCCATACTGATAGGTTGCAAAGTGATATATTATATATGAGCTCATGTCAGGGTTCCGTAATCCTCCAAGTCAAGAAACAACAGCCATGGTCTCCATCTTCCCATAAAAATGGTGTGGCCATCAGAACGTTGAGCTATCAGTTCCTCTAAACTCATCATTGAGCACATTTCCGCAGACCATTCCCGGATTGAGGGAGTAGTTGTCGAGTTCCAATAGCTAGGAATCAAGGCCCTCACAGCATTAATAAAAAAGCGAAGCAGGGATTTTTTTATACTAGAGATGGAGCCTGGGAGTATAGACAGTAGGGCCACCTGAGGGGTCAGGATAAGATTCACAGCTGTCACCTTGGCGTACACATGCGGGACTCTTTGCCAAAGCAGCTCGATCAATGGGCATCTAAACCACATATGCGTCATAGTGCCAACAGCATTCTGGCATCTCCAGCAGAGGTCGGAATTTGCAGGGTCAATTTGGTGAAGCCTGACCGGAGAACGATACCAACGGGACAGAAGCTTAAAGTTACGCTCCTGTGCCAAAGAGGCCATGCTGCAATTCTTTTTAAAATGGGCACATTTGCACAAGGAGAACTGTGGTATATAAGCAGCGGGGATGGGGGGTTTCTAGTACAGTTTGGTTTACTAAAGTTTAGGAGGCTGGTGTCAGGATCCAGAGCACCCCCAGGTGGCGCTGGAGCCAGGTCCTGCAGTTCCTGTGCTCGCCTGCGGGTGTCTCCAGCAGCCAGGAACTGTCAGAAACCTGCAGCTCCAGTACTCACCTGCGGGTGTGCCCCAGCTTTGACTGATCATTCCATCACCTGGTGCTTCCTGGGAGGGTATTTAGGCCCTCCCTGCAGTCAGGAAGCTGGCTCAGTATTGCGTCGCCTGAACCTGACTGACTCCCCTTGCCTGTGCCTTGGAACCTGAACCCTGCTTCCTATCTGCAACCCTGTCACCGACCCGGCTTGTTACCCGACCACTCTCCTTGAATCCTGTTCCTGTACCGCGCTGCCCTCCTGTCAACGACCCGGCTTGTTACCCGACCACTCTCCTTGAATCCGGTTCCGGTACCGCGCCGCCCTCCTGTCTACGACCCGGCTTGTTACCCGACCACTCTCCTTGAATCCTGTTCCTGTACCGCGCTGCCCTCCTGTCTACGACCCAGCATGTTACCCGACCACTCTCCTTGAATCCTGTTCCTGTACCGCGCTGCCCTCCTGTCTACGACCCGGCTTGTTACCCAACCACTCTCCTTGAATCCTGTTCCTGTACCGCGCTGCCCTGCTGTTAACGACCCGGCTTGTACCTGACCACTCTTCTTGAATCCTGTTCCGGTACCGCGCTGCCCTCCTGTTAACGACCCGGCTTGTTACCCGACCACTCTGCTGGAATCCTGTTCCTGTACCGCGCTGCCCTCCTGTTAACGACCCGGCTTGTACCTGACCACTCATCTTGTATCCTGAGGCCTGCCGTATATCTACAGGCCTGTTACCCCTCCTCGTTGCTACTCCCCCTGGCTGTGGTGTGTGTTTGTCCCAACGGTGGGTTTGTTACTCCACTGCTAAACCTGTGGGGGGTTGAGGGGGTTTGTAGTTTTGTTGATGTGTAACAAATAAACTGTGTGCATAGAACCCTATCCTGTGCGGGCATATTAATTTGGTCATCCTGCGTGGGTACCTACATGTGGTGTGAGGACGCCTGTGCATGGTACCCTGACAGCTGGGGAAGGTGGGTTCATAGTAAAAGCACACTTTTCCTTCACACAACAATTGTAAATATTAGCCTGAACAGTATCAGCTTTACCAACCTTTTAAAAATCATAAAGAGACTTTATCAATGTCCTTAAAGTATCTTTCATCTCTAGTTTGTTAAAAAATAAATTTTATTGTAACTTCTGGCTGTAGTTTTAAACACACTTTTGACAGGCTTTAGCAAGCTTTGTCACTGCTTGGAATTTGCCCACACTTGTGTAAAGCTACAGCCATAACTCCCAGTCAGATCTTGGATTAGAGATGAAGGGTGCTTTAAGTAGAACCGGTCACCAATGGGAATCTGTAATAATTGAAATCTCTACTCATGAATTGTTAGAAGACAGCAACTTTATTTTTCAGAGATTACTTGATCTTTGATTTACTTGTATTCCCTACCAGTCAGAGCAGAAGTGTGAGGGTGAGTGAACTCAGAAAAAAAAAAAAAAGGTTTTAAGAAAGATTTTATCAATGATTTGCAAATGATTGCTGATGTTCTTAAGATTAGCATTACCATGCGAAAATTGAAAAGTAGGACCTAACAGAAACAAATACAATAAATTCCACTTACCATTGTCATCACGATTTCCTTGAGGCTCCTCCATGCAGTACACCTGGAAATAATCAATGATATCTTCCTCACTCATTGTCCAGTACACTGTGATGGAAGTGCTGGTGGCAAAATTGGACTCCTGTGGCTTTAAGTTTGGTGTCTGTGGAACTGCAAAAGTTTTGAACAGCGTTAAAGAGAGTTTAAAAGGCAATTCCTGCCAAATAGATAAATAAATGCATATATTGTTTTTTCCTGAACATAAATATCTTCATTTGTTGAATACTTTAATTAGAAATGAATTACCTTTATTTTAATTGTTACATAATATCACCTTTATTTGTTGAATAATATTTCAAAATCACCTATTTTCATGTGTCTTCAGCCTAATGACATAGGCTTGTTGCATCAATTGTTCTGCGGGGCCCACTGACAAGCAAAGAGTTGTGGAACACAAGAGGGCCATTGGCTTTGTTGAATGTAGTGTATCTCTGTGGCAGTGACCGGTTGGCACATTTGCTCTTCAACAGAAGGATTTGTTGATGTGCTATTGTCTGTCTGCCCTTACCTGCTTCCTGCAAATTCTTATTGGCCAGCTAGGCAGTCCAACATAATGATGGCCAATAGGATGTAAGGGGGTGGAAGGTAGCTTTGCATGTCAGGATGCCTTGGTATTTGGTCATAAAGGAAGGCTTTGAGTCCTCTAGGCACCCTTTTTTAGGATATAAAAAATGCAGTAAATGTGTTATGGTTAGCTGTGCTCAGCTGCTATTTCATGAACTATGCAAGTGCGAGAGCTGAAAGTCAAAAACAAACTCCAGCAAGTCATGGCGGGTTTTTATGTGAATGTTGGGAGGGTCCATTGTTGCAGTGGCGGATCTAAGGAACAAATGGCCCTGGTGTAAGTGCCCCCACTCAGATACCCGTCGGACCATTGTACCACCTCCCCCACTCAGATGCCCATTAGACCATTGTACCACCGACAACCCCCACCACCATGCTCAGAAGCCCATCGGACCACTGTTGGATCATTGTTTTGCCCCAAGCCAGCTCCTTGCCAGGAGCTGTGCAGCACCCCAGACACCCCCCGGCTGCCAACACTTTGTGGGGCGGAGACTACAGGAGGCAAAGATTGCAGCCAGTGCACATAGTGCTATAAGCCTGTTGGACCATTGCTTCCTCCAGTGGGGGGCAGGACCAGATCTCACTGGGCACCCCCCCCCAGCCTCGGGCCCTGGTGCTGCATTGTTGAATCAGAAACAAACCGCATTGAATACAGTTATTAGTTGTGTAGTACATCAGATAACCCTTGATCCGGCACGATCAGGTCTGGTGAAATGGAACTCTCATTCGTTTGTTTTTCTGGACGTGGCTGGAGCCGGGGGTAAATTATGTACGCCCTTCCGTTTAGATCCACCTTCCCATAGACTAACATTGGGCTTCCCATCAGGTCCATCTGAAAAACTGGCAGTTGGACCTGATCGGAAAGCCCATGTGAAACTACTCTTATCACAGACAGACGTCTGGGCTAAGACCACTGAAGAGCTTCTCATTAACTTTTGAGCAGTGAATCCAAACACAAAGATTATGAACAGGCAAATGGCTCGTCAAATGTAATATTTATCACTAAAGTCCATGCTTTTAGGAATCTCTCGTTTAAAATATATCTAAAGCCTAACGATTAACATCTTTCGCTGGCTACCTTTTGGCCTGCTAAATATGCCAACTGGAAAGTGAGCTGAATTGGAGAACGTTTCCAAATCAGCTATTTTGTTCTAGATTGCTCACTTCTCCTGCCTTCTCCAAACTCTTCCCCCTGTAGTGAATAACCCTGTTAGTCTTAAAACACTTCCTGTTGACAATGCTGTTCCTCCATAAATACATTACACTGAGTGAGCGTTGTCACCCTGGGACAGGATTACTGGTTGAACATAAAAGACAAAAAGCCTGCAAAATAAAACGAAGCCACCGCATCTAAAGGCTGGCAAGCTGCAATATATTACTTTTTTGTTCTTGGGTTTAGATTCACTTTAATTAGGCCCCCATTGCTGGCATGGGGTACCCAAAAGATCTGGTCAACAAAGCCCAGGATTTTATGTTTTTTTCCAAACATAATCACATGGACAAACAAACACATGCAAGCAAAATTACGACACAAAGCAACGCAGTACGTTTCATCACACCATTTAATAGTAGTTATAGAGCCATTGAATCCATCTTAAAGAAAAACTGGCACCTACTACAGTGTGACCCGAGATTAGGCCCATCTCTACCACCCAAACCAACCGTAGTGTTCAAAAATGCGAAAAGTATCAAAAACATCTTAGCACCCAGCAAATTGGCCTCCACCCCAGCAAAATCAACCCGCACCTTTCTTTTTGACAATAGAGTAGGTATATATCAGTGCAAGAAGAAATTATGCCTTACTTGCCAATTCATAACGCACGGCCAAAAAACTTTCAAGGACAGCACGGGCAATATTTACCCCATCCATCAATTCACCACCTGTGAACACGACCACGTGATCTATGGCCTAAGATGCCCCTGCAACCTCCTCTATATAGGACGCACAATACGCCCACTCCGCAAGCGTATAGGAGAACACAGAAGATTTATTGAAAAGGGTGACACTGAACACAGTGTCCCCAGACACTTCCTCTGCAAACATAAAAAAGATATCAAAAAACTCCAGGTTTTTGTCATTGAACAAATCCCCAATAACCAATCCCCACCTGAAAGATTCCGTCAGCTATGTAGACAGGAAACATACTGGATTTACAAGCTGAACACCTTATCCCCTCATGGTCTAAATGAAGATTTAGAAATCAACACGATCATCTAACAAATGTGTCCTAAACCAGCACAGTATTCTCAAAGATTCACATTCATTCTTTGAATCTGCCTCCAGCCGTCCCCAATCAAACGTTTCACATTTACCCTCAGTGTGTACATCAGGGTTATGGGCCCGCCCCCCGTCTCCCTATTGGCCTTGTTCCTCCTCCCTGGTCCACGCCCACTGATTTGACCCTCCCCGTTCGTTCCTTTAAAAAGTTTCCCCGCCATTTCCTTCACCTTCACCCTGGCTTGAAAAAGAAGTCTACACTTCGAAACGCGTAGCCATCTCATCCTGCAAACACCCGTCTTGTGCCCGAGTGTCCAGCCAGCACTGGGCACGAACCGAGGTGTACACTCCAGCCTGCAACCACTGTCCGGTATCTGGACCAATACCGCTGTCTCGCGGCAATTACGTGCCACCGGTGTTCCCCTCCTACATCACACACAGTGTGACGCTGCCAGCTCTTCAACCCACCTCACACCCCGCAAAGACTGCTGATCGCCGGTGGTATCCACATCGGCATCTGCTCCACATTGCCGTCCCCCTCCTCTATCACACACGCAGTGTGACATCACTGGCGCCCTGCACACCATCTTTGGAGACTACCGGTCCCAACACCGCCACAAGTTCGCTCCTTCCCCTGATAGGAATCTCCTTGTCACAGGGGAATCCCTGATATCACCTGGGAAAGCTTCTGATCAGTCCCCTTAGGGCATACCCGCCTGAAAAAATTATCTTAGATTAGCGATTGAGAAGTACACCGCCTCTGCCTCCTCATCACCTTCAATCAATAGAACTACAGACGACAAGACTCTTTTAACAAAGATTCGCAGTCAGGAATTTCCTGGAGAAGTGGCTCCATCTATCCTTACTCCTCGTCGATGACCTCGCAACACTCCTCAATTAAGAGTAAGTTTCTACATTTTTTTCTTTGATCTGTTTCACACCGTATCCTCACCGTCGCATCTTACATTTATGTTTCCTGGGGATCATCTGAACAAATTGGATCGACCGCCGAACATATCACTCGGCTACAGAAACTAAGACTGCTCCTCCCAACCTTTTCCCATTCCCTCCTCCCTGGCTCCGTAACACGCCCTCTCACTTAGTTTGTAGCGCTTCCCTCCTTGTTTTCTCTGTTGGCCCCATTGCTGGCACCCTGCACAGGTTATAGGCAGCTTTTTATGATAGCTGTAAAGTGGGAATGTACATTGGTAATCCAGGAGTAGAAAACATTATTGCTTAATAAGGTCGTAAAATCTTTTGCCAAGCTGCTCCTTCTCTCTGGAACTTAATATGCTCAGTCTGGGAGGCCCCATTCCTGCATGTGTTTAGATGCAGGCTAAAACTCACCTCCTCGATATAGTTTGTTTTCCTTGTAGAGGACGATTAGGCAACAAGTTAAACCTGTCAGTGAGGTTCTATTGCATCCCAGCACACTGCAGTTGTGTCAAAACCAATAGGTTTCCTCCATTTACCTTTCTCTGAGTTCTCTGTAATCCACTGCCTTTACAGTACACACAGAACACCTCACAGGGTCTATAGAAGGGCTGTATGGGTTTGTGTCCATGGGTTTCTGTTCATGTCAAACAAGTCTATACAAGTCTGTGGAAATGCAAAACCAACTTGAAACAGGTCAAATGCAGCTCAGAAGGGGGTCATCTGCAGGTCTAATGCACCTATCAATTCATTCTCAAACTGATGTCAATCTGATGCCATTGACACAGACACTAAGAGTGTACGTCCTGGAGCATCTGCAGTGTAACTCCCTCCTTTTTCTTCCTGCATTACCAATCACAATAAAACTTACAAGGTATGTTTCAATCTGATTGGTGAAAAACATCATAGTACAGTCATTCTTGTATTATAGACTTTCTAAGTGTGAGTATTCCAGCATCACAAGCAAGTGCGTTCCAGGATCACCTGGGAATCGCTGGGAAAAGGCAGCGGGGTGAACTAGTGCACTACAGCAAGGTCTGAATGGAAAACTGAAGTACCCAGCAGGTAGAAGATGCCTTCTATACACATTGCAATAAACCTTAAACCTTTCTTTGACTGTACCGTTTAAAGAGCCTGGGATACTGTGGTAGCCACAACCCAAAAAAGTTCTAGCAGAGGGCCAAGGACTTGTCACCAGCTTTGCCTGTAGGCTCCCTATAGGTGATGTTTTCCCCCAGGGCTGACTAAGAGCCTGTGTCGATGAGCTTTTGTTTGGTTCATTCAGGTTTTCACATCTTATAAAAAAGTCTATGGGAATGCAAAACCTGCTTTAAGCAATGTCAAATGCAGATCAGAAGGAGGTCAACTGCAGGTCAAATGCACATATACACTGATTGTCCTGAATGATCTCAGAAGCATCTCAAACTGATGTTAAACTGATGTCATCAGCACAAGCCCAATGCCTGTTGACAAAGGCCCTATCTATGCTTTGTTCTGCAATGTGTCTCTGTGTGACAGCAGAATCTTGGTGGAGGAGCAGGACTTTGCTATCCTGAGTCAAACCAGCCTGCTAATGATTATTGATTAATTGAAACAATGAATGCATATTCCGTATGAAGGAGAAAATCTTCACTTTATGAGAATAGGTCCACTTTAAGACAAGCCCCTACCAGGGGCGTCCCGAGGCTGGGTATCACCCGGAGCGGATACCAGGTGACACTCCACCGTGACGTCATAGCGCATGTGTGTGACGTCACCACACGCGTGTGCGATGATGTCATTGCACATGCACGGCCATCTTGGTGATGGACACCGCCAGAGAGAGGAGGGGACGTTCACTCGGCAGGATAAGTTATGCCGCCAGTTACCCTCCTCTCCTGCAACTGTCGGGCTCTCGGCCCATGACCGAGTGCCCAACTTTTCAGAAGGGCTGACGCCAAAATGACTGTCAGTCATTTTGGTGTCACCCCTCCAATGGTGTCACCCGGGTGCAGGCCGCACCCCCCTTGTGACGCCACTGGCCCCTACATGATAATAACATGTAACTATCCCCTAACTAACATAGACTTGCAGTATCTATGTACTGCACCAAAGGATGAAAAGTGCCCTATAAATGTTTGTTGTTGCTGTAAAACACTAGGTCATAAAAACAGCATCAAATAGACCACACACAGTGCAGACTTTATTGCATGTAGCAGCTGCCATAATACATCAAGATTTAAATAACAAAAATATTTCTGGCAAAGTGGAAGTGACTCCTTAAGAGAGAGCTATAGGAAAAGGTATCTCCTCTCAAGAAGTATTTATCATGTCCCACATAACTCAGTGAAACATACTGAACAACACGCACCCTGAAAAAAGTGGCACGACTGCCTTAGCCAATGCCTTGTGACTCTGGACAGGTTATCTTACATATCAGTCTCCCAGAATTAGACCGTGTCGTCTAAGAAGATCTGAATTTCACAGTGACAAGATACCCTGGACCTTGTGTTATGACTGACAGATCTCTCCTCTTATGTGACACACAGCTGTTAGTGTAGACTTTCTTGGACTCCACTGCAAAATTCTTCTATTTCTAAAGGCAAATCCCCAAAGTCTCCGTTGCAATGATGGAAGTGTGAAATTCAACGTGCATGTCATGGATCAAAAGGCAATTACTGTCACACACGATGCAGAGGAATCAAGATTTACACTGATAAGTGGCATATGGAATCTTGTTAAGTTGAATAGGATGGCCATCTTACACTCAGTATAAGCCATACTCAGTACAGTCTAAGGATCTGAACAACATCACACAGTTTTTAGTTGTCTATTGCAAATTTTCAGCATTCACAGTTTATTAATGTCTGTAACTACCTGGAGGACCATTACAGTTACTGTGAATAAGGTTCCAGAGTGGGAAGAACAAACACTAAGTTATGAATATGTATCTGGCCCAAATATTCCCTGAGTTCCTGGTTCAGAGGTATGATTTGGGAGATAATTAACATCTGGGTCACCTTCTGGGACCTTTCCAGAGTGTTCTCTACCTCCAGGGCCTCTGCAGGGAGATGGTGTGCGTCTAGAGTGTCTCTCTATTTGGGCCTTGCCTCAACTGGATATCTGGAGGTAGTTGAGCAGGAAAAAGGATCTTCTTGCTGAAGAGTGTCGTAGAGGAGCAGAAGCTACAGTCTAGTCATTGTAGGAAGGATTCATCAGTGGCACAACAATAGCCATGACAGCCCACACAGCTGCCATGGGGCCTGGGGTAGAAGGGGGCCCCACTTGGGGGGATGATTAGGAAAACTAAACTGTGAGGTTTCCAGTATAGAAGAACTGAAGTGAGAGCTCAGGATTGTCTAGTCACAGGTCCCCCTTCTGTTTGAAGCATTTGTTTATCTATCTTATCAGTGTAGATGTATTGCCCTCTGAACTTCTGCTACAGACTGAAATGAACCCTGTATGTCTAATGCAGTCATAATCCTAGAGTGTCTCCTCTCTTAATACCTTGTAGGAGGGCTGAGAGGTGCAACAGCTATAGTACTGTTGAGTGCGCTGACCGCACAGAGCCAATGAGAACCCCTGCACTTCCTTTAGTTACACCATCACCTGGACAGCAAAATGGCCTGTTATTCTGTAGTCAGAGCATGTGAGGAGATTATGTTTCCTACCTGCGACATGTTTCATTGTCTTCTGATCTCCTTCAGAAGCATTTGCAGACAGATGTTCGAAAAGTGAGAAAGCGCTGGGCATCTTTTCTAGGGATAAGGTGTTTTCTATGGCTGTAATTAACCTAGATGTAATTAGAAGAAAATAAGGTTAATCCAAAATGAATCACATGCAAATCTTCCAAGGTGAGCACAGGGACCAAACTTTGTGCACCATGCAATCTAATTACTTCATAAGAATTATTTTGTAATAATTGTATTGGTTGTTTTTTACTTTCGTTTTTGCTCTCACATTTTACAGTAGTCTAGTTATAAATTCATTGGACCTGATATATAATAACTGGTGGATACCTTCCAACAGTGCCGGGTTTTTTACCAAATCCTGCCACCACGCAGATCCAAGTTTCAGTGTCCTGCCACAGGCCGGGTGCTGGAACACTTATTCCAACACTTAGGTTATGCTTTGCTGACCTGTCAGGTGGAGTGGGCTCCTGCTCAACTTGAGCACTGTAATCCTGGGAGGGGTAGGCAGTTGTGTGGGGGCATGTATATGTATGTAATACAATGTTTACTACTGAACACCAATGTCCCAACCCTAACCTTACCAAGCACCAGTGCCTGCCTCTTGCCCCACAGAGTACCAGTGCCCCCTCTCCGCCCAAATAGCACCAGTGCCCCCCCCCCTCTCCCTCCACAGAGTACCAGTGCCTTCCTCTACCTCCACAGAATACCAATGGTCCATTCTCCCCCCAAAAAGTACCCCTGCCCCCCTCTCCTCCACAGAGTACCAGTGTCCCCCATCGCCCTCCACAGGGCACCAGAACTCCCTCCCTATACAGAGTACCAGTGCCCTCCTCTCCCTCCACAGGGCACCAGAGCCTCCTCCCTATACAGAATACCAGTGCCCCGCCCTCCATCCATAGAGTAGCAGCCCCCCTTCCTAGTGCATCAGCAGCCTACCTCCCTCCACAGAGTACCAGTGCCCCTTCTTACCTCCAAAAAGTACTAGTATTCCCCCCTCCAAAGAGTGCCGCCTCCCCCCCCTTTATTTAGCTTTTGCTTGGAATAATTGCATGTGATGATAAAAAAAATCTTATTTATCATGCACAGAAAGTAATACAAACACAGTCAGAAGTTCTCACCCCTTCTCACTCAAAAAATGTGCTTTTGTTTTTGCCTCCATTTCTCATTAGTCCCTGTCCTGACAGGTAGTGAGGGAAACTCGGCCCAGAAAGGACACAGATGGCAATTAAGACCTGACAGAGGCTCCATCCTGTACACACTCCATCCATCAAAAAATGTAAATATTTAGCTGGAGTTGTTTTTATAAATGTATTACCCTTAATTACTTCTATCATTATGACAAAAAAAGTATCAATCTGGACTCACTTTACTGTTGGCAAATCATTACATTTATTTTAATAATCTAAGAAAAAAGGAGAAGCATCATGTAAAAGTTTTCATATTACCGTTCATTAACAATGACAAAAACCATGCTTATACGTGGGAATTTTTTTATCAAGCTAGCCAAATGTCTCTTTATGGTACTGCAACAGAAACCTAGGAGCTGATGGATAAAACTTCCACCCAGCATAGAGCTGGGCGAATGCCGTTCACATGGCTTTTACTACCACAAGATGGAGCTGAGGAGCATTGAAGAGTCTTCACTCCATCTAGTGGCTAATGCCATGTGAATAGCTTTTGCCCAGCTTCACGCTAGGTGAAAGATTTATACATCAGCCTCATAGTGTGTATTGCTCTGTGACCACACTTCAGAGAATAAACAGTTACCCAGTTTGATGGAATCATAAATAAAAATGTATAAAACCATTATGACATATTTATTATTCTGCATTGTGGTATGCCGCTCTGTACAGAAGTACTGTCTATGCCTGAAATGCTTCTGCAGATACACAATGATATACCTAATTCTCCCAGGTTTAGTCTCATTAATTCACTAGCTGGACAGCATGCGGACACAGAAGGAACACTAACAAGGCTAGTTGGGCAACAAGCAGACAAGCACACAGCAAATCACCGCATACTGTTTTTTGGGTAAAAGACTTTGTGCAGTTAGTCTGCATTCCTGAACAAACAAGACCCATGCAGTACGAACACAAGACACTGTACCTGCCATTGATGTCATTATGAGTCTAGAAAATAGAAAATGTATGACTATTTAACATGACATATGTAGCGTATTGTCTGCAAGGGATTTGCAAAGCAAAACTATAAAACACAAATATGTACATTGATTCTCCAATGATAAGAAAATTGTACAAACACGTCTACAGCATCTGTGTTAGGCCAGAGGGTCCTGCTGATCATCGCACAGCAGGTACATTATTACCACTATTATTAGAGACGACCGATCGCTTGTATTAGCGGAAGCTGTCTTGCCGTTGCCGGTCCTGAGATCCGCTGTGCCCGGTGCGGCTGGGAATGGCACGGCTGCTCTGTGACAGGAGATCAAAGGGAGATCGGTACAGGATCTCCCTCTGATCTCCTCTCTGGTCCCCGAATGCAGGAAGTGATGTATATTACATCACTTCCGCATTCTGCTCTTACTCTCCAGCTTCAGATGCCAGTGAGAAGCTGATGAAGCAGATCTGTGCTTCATCAGCTTCTCTGGGGGTCCCTAGGTGACATTAGTGGTCTTGGAGACCCCTGAAGTCTCCATAAAGAGGACCTGTCATGTAAATTGGCTATAACATAGCGGGCTTCTTAACCCCCATGTAATAGCAATAAAGTTAAGTGTAAAGAAAATGAAAAATTAAAGAATCATAAAAAAATTTAAAGTCCCCCGCCCCCCACATACACACGCAAACATGCGTCAGGTGCGCCTATGTGCGAAAACGACGACTGTGCCACACATGTTACATATCGCCACGAACGTTGATTGCTAGGTATGGAGAAAGGAGAAGAAATGAGTAAAACGCATGTCTAGTCATGTTTGTGATTAGGAATCTACTGATGGTATTGCTTGCATGAGCCTTTTAAACATTATACAAGAAAAACAACAACTACATTTGTAAGACTTACTGCCAGAAAGGCAATGGCATCCAGCTCATCCAGATCCTTGGCTGCTTTCTCCAGGATTTCCTTTGCTGTATCCACATTTTGCTGGAAGCTGACCATCTGGTCATACAAATAATCCATCTTCATCTTCTTCACTTCCTGAAAGCTCTCCCTCTTTTCCTTGTGCTGGGCAATCACTTTTTCTACCATCTTCTCATTCTGTTCTGCCAAACTGTTCTCAGCATCTGTACAGTTTTTCTATAAAGATAATATAAAATTTCACTGACCATACCCATAGCCCCCTATTAACAAGAAACTTAAGGGGCTATCTTCACTTTCACACCAACATTCTCCAAAGGTGACCGTAGGAATGAAATGATTAGTGTGTGGGTACATGCAGACATTGCTGGCCAAGAGATCTTAGAAGAAACAGCAGTGGGATCAGCTACTTTTGTCTGATTGTGTTTTATTACCACCAAGATAAACTGCTTCCAAAGTTCTATGTCTAGCCCAGGGGTGGCCAACTTTGGCCCTCCAGCTGTGCTTTAACTACAAATCCCAACATGCATCTGCCTCTGGGAGTCATGCCTGTGACTGTCAGTTTTGCAATGCCTGATGGGAATTGTAGTTCCACAACAGCTGGAAGGCCAGAGTTGCCCACCCCTGGTCTAAACACTTTACAATTACCATGACTAACTAGTAAAATCATATCGCAAGGCATTTATGTGACATCACCAACATTTTGTCTCATAGACATAGAATTTTTATTACCTTTTTTACTACCTTTGTTTAACTATATTTATACCCTCGAGGAAGTGGGTGTTTTTTAGCCTAAAATGTGTTGGCTTTTTTTTTACTTAACCTCCAGTAAAGTGCAACTGAAGCCAAAGCATTCTTTTAGTGTTGGACGGAGTGGAGAGGGATTAGAACACCTGGCAGTTTTTTTTTTCTTCTGCTGTTTGTGTCCCTGCTAGAGAGATTCACCCTTTCTATTTGTCCTGGTGACCATTATCACTGAAAGTGAATGAAAATCATAAATATTGGGTGTTAAAACAGCATTCTCATCTATCCCTGTTCTGATGACACATCAGAACAGGGATAGATGAGAATGCTGTTTTAACACCTCTCTCTGGGCAGGTTAATAGCACCTTCTAGCTCCAATTATGCAAATGCGATCAACACCTTACCTCTCCGACCCCATGCTGGTTGTGACTAACAGATTATGTGGATTGGAGCAACATTCACTATATTTATTCCCAGAGAATTTTGGCACAAGTCATTCTGAATTGAGAAAGCTGGTCAGATGACCAGTGAAACATCTTCAAGAAAAATACAGCAAGTCCAGTTGCCTTGACTTATTTTTTACAGATATACTGTACCATGACACGGATGAATGAGAACCCTCACAAACATATTTCGACACCAGTGCCATGTCTCAGGGGGTCTGAGGTCTCACTCTGCTGTTATCACTCCTATATTCAAACTACTGCTTTTACTGGGAGCCTAGTGACCACACAGTGACCACGACAATTGCTTCCTGGGTTAAACATTTCTAGATAGTGTTTTTGGTTCCTTCAGCTGCCCTTTAGATGATTAATAAATGCAGGGCTGTCCCTTTAATGAGGCAGACTGTTGCCTCAGATGGCAACAGATGGCTTTGGGTCACATGGGGGGGGCAGGCAGGAAGAGCGACATAGCTACTCTGCTGCAAATGTTTGCAGTGTGCCTGCCACCCCCTTTCCAACCAGATTGTCGCAGGTTGCTAAGAGCCAGGTGAGGCAACGGCATACACATCTCCTCTCTGCTCAGCTCTTAGCAACCTAGGACGCTCTAGATGGCATTCTGCCCAGCAACCGTTGATGTCGCTGGTTGTCAGGAGCTGGATGGGACGCCGAGCCAGGTGGTGAGATGTAGAGCCTGCAGAGGGTAGCGTCACTCCACCACTGCCATTAGGCACCAAACCCTTCCCCCTGGCCACCTAAGGTGGCAAAAAGGCTAGAGACACCCCTGAATAAATGGGTACGTAGGGTTGCACTGGATTGGGATGGATTGTGGAAACACAAGAAGAATTAGCAGACAGTCAATAAATTGCACACAAAAAAAACTCCATTTGAGGGTCCCTGACATCATGGATTTGAGGTCCAAAGAAGTCCAAAATAAATCCTTTTTTTAGTTTTGGATAGAGTAGGGAGGGTTATAAGTTAACCCATCAGGTTTTCTTTTTTGCTATCTGTGTCCGATTGGGGAGAATTCCCTTCACTCCCTGTCAGAAGGAAGTGAGAGAAAATCCCTCCAAAGAGATAGAAATCCTTGGTGATCAACTGGGCCACCAGAACTGGTGTCCCCACTGGAAGATTTCCACTCTGCTGTTATCACTCCTTTTGAATTAAGAAAGTTGGTCGGATGACCAGTGAAATGTCTCTAGGAAAACTACAGCAAGTCCATAGTCACATAAGCTGTTATTTATTACAGATATACTGGAGTTGAAAGCCCTTCTCACCCACCCACTGTAAAGAAACAGAGACGAGATGAATCTATTAGCTTGTTTGTGTTTCTTCTCTTCCTTATTTCCATCAGCTCAGGATAATACCCAGACCTACTTTGCAGACACAGCTGTACAGATCACAGCTACATTTGTTCCAATTAAAATATACACGTCAAATAATCACAGTCAGTAATAGAACAAAGACACTTACTTCAACTTCATTAAACAACGCCTCCACCCTGGGAACAAACTCTTCCGTTTTCAAGGAGCTTTCCTGCAGCTTCTCTAGCAGTCCCTCCAAACTACGCTGGAAACATAAAATAGATTCATTTTATATGCATCTTTTTAACTTGTTTATATGTTTTAACCAACTGTATATACTGTACACATATAAATGTAAGGCGGTATTAGCAATGTACTATATTCCGAGCACAGGCTATTTATGTTGTATTAGGCCCCATTCACACTAAGCAAAACTTACCTCGAGCGGATTTCCGCGCGGGATAGCGCGACGGTTCGGGCGACGTTCCAGCGACGATCGCGCGACCTTCACCGTCGGGCTGCATTTAAAAAAAAGGAAATTCGTGCGACATCCGCGGAAAAAAGGGTCCTGCAGGCGCGACTTGCGACGGGCGACATGGAGCTGTACATTAAGACAGCTCCATTGAAAATCATTGGGCGGCGACTTCTTGCGATATCGCGGGGCAAAAATGCACGCTATTGGGGCGGAAGTCGCTCAGTGTGAATGGGGCCTTAATGCATGGTTCTCTTTGTGACATAATAGGGTTGATTTTTAGAAGGAATAGAGAGAGTGTGTTCACTTTCCAAAGTGAATATTCACTTATATACGTGAATAAGGTGATATTAAAGTCAAAAGGTTATTAGGATATTTCAAGCGGTGATTAAATCACTTACAGTGGAAGCTGCTCCTTGATGTTGTAACGCTTTATTTTCCTGCAGAATCAACTGGTCCCCCCAAGCACTGGCCCTGATATTCTGTTTTAGGACAGCTAATTCCCTTACAGTGTGCTAGTAAGCTGCGTGTATCTCCACAAACACAAACCCTGCAGGGCAAGCCATTCCCCTGCTCCTCCCTTTCCCTCCCCCCTCCTCCCTAGTATATGGATAGCTGCTGGTGGCTGTGCTGTCCCTTTTGATCTTGAACTTGACAGGAAGTTCTGGAAAGCAGAGCTGAGAAAGATGGAGCCAATTGTTTGGAAATATGATGACTGCAAGTGCTTGGGCAAAGATATAAAGAAATACTTTGCAGGGCAATGTATATTATATTTGTTTGATGTGGATTCAATATTGAAAAAAAGGTTGAGCATTTAATACTACTTTAAAGAACACCAAACCATGCGCAAGGGAAATGTAAAAATCAGGATTTTCGCCTACATCTACAAGTAGGGTGGGGTTGCTTTGGTATAGAAGGGTAGTCAACTCCATCCTTCCAGTTGTGGTGCAAATACAAATCCATGAAGCATTGCAAGACTCTGGCAGCCACAGGCATGACTCCCAGAGGCAGATGCACGATGGAATTTGTAGTTTCACCACAACTGGAGGGCCGAAGTTTGATTACCCCTCGTAAAGGAGATCCCTATGAGAATGCCTGAAAGTTTTACAAAACCCAGATCCAAAAACTACCTAAACTGAAAACTATTTTTTTTGTGAATTTAAAGGAAAGGGGTGTGCCGTAGGTAAAAAGCATTATCACCTGGTCATTTTAATGATTAGCAGTTTTTATTTCTGGTATATAAACAAGATGTAGTCCATTGTCAACAAAAATCAAGCTCGGGAGTTCTGACATAAGTGGATTTTTGTTGTGGGTGAGTGACTTGAAAAGTGATGATTCCCTTATCTCCTATTCCTTTTAGATTCTTAGCCCTCAGGGGCAGGGCCCTCCTTACCATCTTATCTTGAATTGTATTGTGATTGTAATGTCTTCCTTATATTGTAAATCGCTGTGCAAACTATTGGCGCTATATAAATCCTGTATAATAATAATATTCCCCAACCTCTCCCTATACCTCCCTACATCTCCCTCCCCCGCTTCTCTTCAAAAATGATGGTTATATGCTGGGTGTTACCCCATAGGCTCTAGACATTCATTGTAAGAGATGATGTATGGGCAGCACAGTGGCATAGTGGTTAGCGCTTCTGCCTTGCAGCACTGGGAGTCCATGGATTGAATTCCGGCCAGGTCACTATCTGCAAGAAGTTTGCATGTTCTCCCTGTGCTTGCGTGGGTTTCCTCCGGGTACTCTGGTTTCCTCCCACGCTCCAAAGACATGCTGGAAGGTTAATTGGCTCCTCTCTAAGTCGGCCCTCTATGTATGCATGTGAGATAGGGACCTTAGATTGTAAGCTCCTTGAGGGTAGGGACTGATGGGAATGTGCAACTATGTAAAGTGCTGTGTAAATTGTCAGCACTATATAAATACCTGTAATAAATAAAATGTACATGTAAATGCCTATCTATGGACATGTCTGGTGATTGTGGATTATTGGAAGGTAGATGTTTAGCTCCTGCAGGATTTGACTTCTCTTTATCTCCAACCCACCCCCCAACTTTGTTTACTGGGACTCACGGAGCACCTGACCCCAGCGGCAGCCACTTTTCCTTCTTCAACCTTGTTGGGGATTTTTCTTTTCTATGATTGTAAGGATATTCTCCTGCATTGGAAAAAAATAACCGTGCCCACCATGGATACATGGAAGAGGCTAGATAACTCAATGCTGCGATTTTTTTAAGCTACTTATACCAGTAGAGGTTGCCCAATAAAGTTTGACAAAGTCTGGGCCCTGTGGATTGATAATACTGACATGTTAGCTGCCCTTTGAGATGATGTGTTTCTTCACGTGTGCAATGCCTTGATTTCCAGTGCTTGGTTGTAACAGGTTTGGATGTGCTCATCTTTTGCATGGTTAGGCTTTTTGGAAATTTTACTTTTACCCTATTGGTTGTACGTTTGGTTGCTGTGGGGTTGTTTTAAGTGGGGTACTATGTCAGAACTTGTATTTGGGGTTATATGTTGTTTTTTTAAAGGGCTATTTCACCTTTAAAAAACTTCTGCAGTGATTAAACCTACTATTAATGCAAATCAACATGTGCAAAGTCATGTTCCTAAAATATTATTAGCCCTCCATTCTGACATATTGCATTTGAGTGCTGATTTCAACAGATACGCACCTGGATCAGTTTTTCTAACTGTAGACACGTGATCAGGCACTGTAGTTTAGTGCCCGGGACTGAGCTACAAAGAGTAGAGCAAGCAACACATTCTGCACCCTCCTATGGCCTCAGTGCTGCTTTGCCAGAGGGAGGGAGGTCATTCCTTTGAGATCCTCAATGTACTATCCGTTCTGGATTACACCAGGACTGCAGCAATTGGACTGGTATTTTTATGGGCAAGCATTGCCACAGATGTCCTAACAGTATCTGATGTTATGCTCTTTACTACTTAATGTATTTCTAATGTATTGGGCCTCTTGGATGTACAAAAACATCTAAAACAAAGGTGAACTAACCCATTAAAGGGTAAAGACTTACCGTCATTGAATTCACTGCATTTTCTAAAGTTGTAACATCATGGTTTTTGTGATCACCAAAAACTTTATCGATAGCCGATATGGGAATCTTACAAGTGTTGCAGAAAGAGTCAATCTGAACCTTTTTGTCTTCTTCTTGATTCCTTTCAGATACCTGCTTAGAGCCCTCATTTTGTGGCTTCTCCTGTTCAATAATCTCAAAGCCAGAATCTTCCTGTTCTTGCAGGGCCTCTTCCACAGCATCCAAAAATAAGTCACTCCCACGTTCTAAAGATTCTTGATCTTCAAATGTGATTTCCTTTAAAGAAACATCATCTTCTTCCAGGTCATCTGGAGAAATGATAACATAGTCCAGGGTCTCATCAATTTCTTCCACATCTGCAATACATTTCGGTTTTGCAGTGTGAGGTTCCGGTGCTTCTATTTGTATGGTGTCAACATTTTGCACGTTAACACTTTCCTGCAACAAAGCTGTGGAATCTTTTTCTTGTTGTAAGGAAACAAACTTCTCCTTTGTTGGTGCCTCTCTTGTAGGTATTTTTGAAAAAGCAGATGGTGTGTCTTCTTCTTTCTTAGTTTCAGGTTCCAGATTCTCCTTCTCAAGAGATAGCTCTTTGGTCAAAGCTTCATAACTTAAATACTGTTCCTCTTCACTGCCCTCATCGCTGTAAAACTCTTCGTCCTCAGATTGGACACCACCAGCTGGGATGTCATCTTTGAGATTAAATTTCTCAAAATAGATTCCAGTACCATCATCATCTGAATTTCTGCTATGAAATGATTTTACAGAAGTGGAACTTTCTGTATCTGACCGATCATGATCATCTTTTGCTTTACATCCTGTTGCTTCTTCATAAAGATCTGTATAAAGGAAGGCCAACGCAGGGGGCTCCTCTAAAAGCTCTGGGTTTATTGGGTAAGAAGTGGGGAAAAGGAACGATTTGGTAAGTACACCTTCATCTTGATTAAATATGGTTGCTCCATTTTTCTTCTTCACCTCCTTATTTAGCCTTTGCGTATCTTCATCTAGGCTAGATGATGGACCAGCTTCATAGTGTGTCAGGTCTTTATCAAGGGACACACCATAGAAAGACTCATCCAGATTATGCAATATATAGTAGTCCTCATCGCTGGATGGTTGTCGTTCAACAGAAAGACCATTTTCTTTTCTTGTATCATCTATGTTAAGCTCTTGGTCTGGATTTTTAAATTCAGAATTAACAGGTATTTTGTTATCAATCAAAGTAAATTTTTCAAAATAATCTATTTCATGAGCAGGTTTATCGAGATGTGTTACTGTTAGATTGTCAGGAACTGTTATCCCCTCTTCAACTGTTTTATTATCTTTGGGATCCTCAGATATAGTAGCTGGTTCTATATTATCTTCATCTAAAAGCTGTTTTGGCATAAGCAATGGATTTTCTTCCAGGTATTCTAATTTGTCTTGCATCTCGTTGCTTGCTTCTTGGTCAACGGTTGAAATAAGATCTGGAGCCACTATGTTTAAAATCTCTGAACCGTCTGAAACAATACTGAACACATTTGATTGTGTGCTGGGTGTTTCAATTGTTTGGGGCAGTCCATCTTTTGGTGGATTGCATAGTTTAGCTATGTTTTCTAAGACACTGCTTAGGTCTTCAAGAACATATGGTGGATAGTATTCAATGTCATGCTGACTCGATACTATTTCAGTTTTTCTTTCCACTAATGACTGCGGAATACGTCCTTTAAATTTTCTGGTATTCATAACAGTTTGTCTTTGTGGTTGTTTCACTGTCTCTGCGTTTTTTTTGTCTTGCACATCTTTTATTGGGAAAGATGCAGAAACTGCGCTGTCATGTTTCAACTTAGCATCCTTTTCTGTATTTTCAGGCTCTAAAAGTTAAAAATATATGATATTATCACAGGGTTGTTGTAAAAGTCATGCTGGACCCCATCAATTCCCCATCAATGTGTTATAAATGCTGCAGTTCAGCCCATACAACTTCCTTCCTTTCCTTGTCATTTTTTGCACTGGCTACTTATAGCCCACAGATCACATATCCAGTGGCATCACAAGGGGGGTGCGTCCCGCTCCGGGTGACCCCAAAATGACTGACAGTGTCACCCCCCTCTAAAAAAGACGAGCTGCACGAGAGAGAATGGGGACCCGGTGGCAAACCTTGTCTTGCTGGATGAACGCCCCCTCCTCTCTTTGCCTGGGTCCATCACGAGATGGGCGTGTGTTAAGTGCGTGTAACATCATTGCACACATGCGTAATGACATCACATGCATGGATAATGGCGTCACGCACGCGCGTGATGACGTGCCACTGGGTGACACCCGGCCTAGTGCCGGTTCTGCACATATCAAAGCTCTAGTTCTGATTTTAAAAAATCATTAAAGTGGACCTATCATTTCAATTTACAGTTCAACATATGTATATTTAGCAAAGTTGTGTAATAGGGTTATTATTCCTGTAGGTGTTATTAACATGGAACATGATTTAGCATTACTGGAAAACAGGGGCGCAACTAGAAATCACATGGCCCCTTGCAGAGCCCACCTGAGAGTGACCCTGCAGAGCCCACCATAGACTCTCTATAGTGGGTTCTGCAGGGTCTCAGGTGGGCTGGTCACACCCCTGCACACCTCTTACCTGTCAGCCCTGATACGCTGTCAGCCTCCTCCACCACTGGGCCCCGCCTCCTCCTCCTCTACTTCGCTGATGGGCCCCGCCTCCTCCACCACCGCCCGGCCCGCCTCCTCTACCACTGCCGAAACTGGGCCTCGTTGCCTCCTCCTCCGCAGCTGCTGACTGTCACTGACTCAGCAGTGGCTATGAGGAGGAACGCGCCGCTGCACAGATCACTGACAGGTTGTCAGTAATCTGAACAGCGGCGTGTTCCTCCTCACAGCCGCCAAGTGACAACCAGCAGTCTGAGATGCCATAGCGACCCAAGTGGCCCCCACTGCATCAGGAGGACCCCTTTGTTCCTCGTTCTGGCCGGGCCCCCCTGTGCCCCGGGCCCCCCTGTGCCCCAGGCCCCATGGTTCCTCTACTGCTGGAAGATTGATCAAAGCAAAGGAAACTGCAGTTAAATGTTTCCAAATGCAAAATATTGCATTTAGGTAAATGTATTTTCTCATAGAGTACAATATTGGTGGTATAGTGTTGGCCAGGACTACGGCAGAAGAAGATTTGGGGGTGCTCATTTTAGATTATTTCAAAATGACCAAATAGTGTGACCAGACAGCAGGGAAAATTCTGGGGTGCACATTAGAGGGGTCCAGATTTCGCTATATAGACCTCATTTGGAATACTGTGTTATGGAGACCTCATCTACAAAAGATATTGATAAGATAGAACAAGTCCTGGGATGGGCAACAAAAATGGGGCAAGCCCTGAGAGATCAAACATATCAGGAGTGAAGGTAAGGGCTTAAAGGAGAACTATGAGGTGAGTGCTTTTCACTCATCCTCACAGTTCTAGCCGACCTGTGACAATGAGACTGTCACAGGTCGGCTTAGAACTATGAGGTGAGTGCTTTTCACTCATCCTCACAGTTCTAGCCGACCTGTGACAATGAGACTGTCACAGGTCGGCTTAGAACTATGAGGTGAGTGCTTTTCACTCATCCTCACAGTTCTAGCCGACCTGTGACAATGAGACTGTCACAGGTCGGCTTAGAACTATGAGGTGAGTGCTTTTCACTCATCCTCACAGTTCTAGCCGACCTGTGACAATGAGACTGTCACAGGTCGGCTTAGAACTATGAGGTGAGTGCTTTTCACTCATCCTCACAGTTCTAGCCGACCTGTGACAATGAGACTGTCACAGGTCGGCTAGAACTGTGAGGATGAGTGAAAAGCACTCACCTCATAGTTCTCCTTTAATACGTACACTTCTGACATAAGCAGGGAAAGGGTGGAAATGTCTGAAACATTTAAAGCAGAACTCAGGGAAAGCAGGGAACATTATTTTTAACCCTTGCAGAGTGGCTACTCCTGCACTGTAAGGGTTAACTGCTTGTTTTGGTCTAGGGAGGAAAATAACAAAGCTATACTCAACCGATCCTTGGAGCCGACTGGCTGTGACAGCGCTCCCTTCAGCCTCTCTCCTTTTAAGCTGCAGTGATGGAATGTCCCACGGCATCCTCATGCTCTGTACACAGTATATAGAATGTGATGATTTATGGGGCCTTAGACTGCTGCAACGGAGGGGGGAGAGAAGCTCCGGGGCCTAGTCTTAGAGCCGGCTGGCTCAGAGGATCAGGTGAATATAACTTTGTTATTTTTTTCCCTATATACAAACGAGCAGTTAACCCTTGCAGTGCGGGGGTAGAAATATAAAGTTGAAGCAGGGCTAAACGTAGAAAAAAAAACTACCTGCCCGGCGCCCCCGGAACTGCATCGCCACCACTAGTCTAAGGTATAAAATAAAAAAAGATACACTCACCTGAACCGCTATCTGGCTGCTAGACCGGCCCCCACCTCCTATCTCCCCCTTGGCTCTGGCGGTCTAAGGATCCGTGAGTCATCACATCTAATACAGTGCATTAGCCGTGAGGACGCCAAGGGACATTCCACTGCTGGTCTAGCAGCCAGGCAGGACCAAATTTTGCATGAGCATATCTTTTTTATCTCACAACCTTAACAGTAAGGAGCACTTAACCCTTGCTGTGCGGGGGTAGCCCCACTGCAAGGGTTACGTTTTATTCTGTACTTTATACCTATGTTTATCCGACCTACACATTTTAACTTTCATTTTAAATTCACTTACTGTTAACTGACTCACTTCCTCTGCTAACCTGCATGTACAATCACGTTGTATTTTTTACTTTAAACAGTACCTCTAGTATGTCAAGTAATAAAAACCTAAATCCTGAGCTCCTTCATTTCACCTAAAACCTGTGCAATATGGTATGTAGTCTCTGGCTATGCTATGCAGTATTCACAACAACTAGACAGACCTTGTCCGGTAAACTTGCAGTACGATACGGGGATTAACAAAGCACAGCCTCCATATGCAGTAAATGAATATCATTCTCCCAGGTATAGATATAATTACACTCTATTCATACAAACATTGTTTTTTAACATTAAACTACACTGATATGGTTAAGTACAATAAACAGATCTCATGTATATCAGTAGGGAATCTCCCTCTTTTGGTCAAAGACAGCAGTAAAAGATTTTGTAGAAGCTAAAACCCTGCTCCACTCCACCCAAAATTAGATAAATAAATTTGGGGTAGAGGTCCACTGTAAGACCATCTCAATCCGGGACAGACCCCGGATTGAGGAGCCCTTCCCCGGACAAATTATGTCCTCAGAAATGTCCCCGGGAACATAAAATAGAAGAAAAAAAATATTTTTTATACTCCCCTGGTTCCTCCGACAAGCGCAGCCTCCCGTCTCTCACGCTGTCAGAAGCTGCATAAAGCACACGGCGGTTACTATTTAAACCAGCGCGTGTTGTATGCAGCTTCTGACAGTAGTGGGAGCTACGCAAAATGCACAGCCGGCTTCCCCCCTACACTAACAGCTAACAGCGTATCTTCTCAGAAGCTGCATACAGCGTGCGCCACTTTAAATGGTGACCGGCGCACGCTGTATGCAGCTTCTGACAGTGTGGGAGACGGGAGGCTGCGCTCGTCGTTGGATCCAGGGGAGTATAATAATAAAAAAATGTTTTTATTATTTCATGTTTGCGGGGACATTTCCAGGGACATAATTTGGTGGATACTAAATACACTGCATATATAATTTGAGGAATATATGCTAAAAAAATAATTTTCTTACCATTTGTCAATACAAAAAAGAAATGTCCCCGGATTTCATTTTAAAAATCTGGTCACCTTAGCTTACAACGAAATAAGAGAAATCAAACTCACATGGCATGATCTACACACACAGGATGTTTATTCAGACTGCATTTCTTTTTTAATTCCCAAAACCTGCTATGTTGAGCAGTCCACCCACCCAGGTAATACGAATGAAATATGTTTTATAGTATCTGTGTCTTTGGATAAAGATGTTGGACTCTTCTACTGACAATTACAAATGGATTCTTTTTCTAAAGATGTTTCATAGTGTTCCCTGTCTGAGCTGATGAAATAATGAGCGATCTATCAGGAATTAGACAACTGGGTTATCCGGAATAGACTGCCTATTAGCTTGCCATCTCAGATAAATATGATAAATTGCATCTAGCCCTGTCTGACACCTAATTACCTGTCTGTGATAAGAGACCCTGAGCTGTCAAATCCTCATAGTGATTAATAGTAACAGACAAGATGGTGGATAACTGTTTTGACAAGCAATTTTCTACATTATTTAAAGGACACTTAGGTTTCACCTTATTTTTTTCTGTTAAATTGATCTAAATGGGCAATACTGGGAAAACATGAACAATGACCTTTCCTACCTGCATCATTGCATTTTGGTTGTTCTTCTTGATTGTTTGGTGGGATAATGAGGGCTTCAGCTTGGACTGGTTTCATACTCTCCTCTTGTGTTGTGTTCTCTGAGTTCACATCCAGCTTTGGCACTTTAGTATTCTCCGCCGTACTTTCTTCAGGACACTTTGCAGAACTGTCAATAGCGCTGGCTTCTTCTGTGTGAGTGGACAGGTGACGTTTAGCTTTTTCCAGGGCTTGCTTAAAAGACTCCCCTACGTTATCAGCAGATGGTTTGGCATTATTCCCACTTTTCTTGTGATGTGATGATATCCTTGAAAACTTTCCAGAGGATAAGGGCTTAACTTTCTTCCTGCGCAACTTGCCTTCATCCATAATGAAGATGACTTTACCAGGTGGAGTTCCAGCAGAAGAACTCTCCATGCTGTAGACATCAGAGGTGGTGCTGGCTTCTGATGCCCATGGAGTGGAGCATCGGCTTGATGTGGTCTCCCAGTGGATTCCGCTGTCCTCACACTGAACTGTCACCATGGAGAAGTCTGGGTTGGACATGAGACATTGGAGCTTTGGTTTCACATCTTCATCGTCTACTATGTCTTTCAAACTGAAGTGAAAAAAAAACAAGAAAGCTGCTTAGTAAAAAAAGACAAATACAAAGAACAATGGGACAGGGAGTATTAATAAAATAGCAAATAACCTGAAGGAGTACAATCCTTCAACTGTATCTAATTTGTATTTATAATGTAGATATTTGTTTTTAAAATATTTTGTGTTCCTCTGCAGATTTTTGGATTTGGATCTGATTGAGGAATTGGTTAAACAAAACAGTAAGTCACCAGCACTCCAAAGGTTCCAAGCAAAGTTATTTTTATTCCATGTGTAAGGTTACATCACCAAGTGTAGCAACGTTTCGGAATGCATCCGGTTCCTTCATCAGGCAAAACAAAGTGATGTCATCCGCTGTCATTTTGTCATTTCAACACCCACCCATTGAAAGTTGGGGCATTTTTGGTCAGGAGTGCGGTGGGATCTGCTACATGACTGATTGAGGAATTGGGTTCATGTGGAAACATTTTGAAAAGTACATAAAGAACAATCTTTCAAACCTTAGTACTATTAGTATAAGTAAATCTTCCTAATAATACTTAAGTAGATGTAGACCCTAACAGGGTGACATTTATTTGGCTAAAGCACTGTGTACCATTTTTTCAGTTAAGCAGATATTAATACTCTACTCAAACCCTCCTACTCAACCTAACTCTAATGAAACCATTGATTCTTAAAGTTAACCTGTGCATTGCCCATGCAGGGATGAAGAGAGTCAGGCCTTTGTAAGCTCTAAGTTGTGATGGGGAAGAAAAGGAAAAGTGAGTTCTGGTAATGGTACTGCTATTAAAGTAAAACGGTGCATTGCCCATGCAGGGATGAAGAGAGTTAGGCCTTTGTAAGCTCTAAGTTGTGATGGGGAAGAAAAGGAAAAGTGAGTGCTGGTAATGGTACTGCCATTAAAGTGAACCTGTTGCTTTGATCAATTTGAAGCAAAGCACAGGTTTACTTCAACCTCCCCTCTAACGCCTAACCCAACTCTCTGGTTTTACACTTATGCATTAAAATGGAATCACATAACACCCTAAAACCTAACCTAAACTCCTAAACCCTTGACCATACTACTAATCTATCTTTATTTTGAAGGTAATCCCTAATATTAATTTAACTCCTGCAGCAGGATACTTACCCTACCTGGTGTAGAAAACATTTGAATTCTACCAGTCCCACACCAAAGTCTGGGTATGTTATTCTTGTAGTTCATCCTCAAGCTGGCTATACACTAGTTGACTTTGTCTTTGGGTTTGCGGGCTTAATAAAAAGAAAATTCTAACCGATTCCTCCATCCACACTAAACACATGGATGGATGAATTTCCAGAACCACACTCTTGAAGAACCAGCCCAAATTTGCTCTATGGCCAGCTTAATTAGCTGGCCATAATTAGGTGGGGAACTCATTCCATTTCTTTCATGGACCATTCACATTTATAAGGTTTCAGCACACATATAAGATGAAGAGACATATATATAGACCGACAAGTATATAGACAGATAGATGAGATAGATAACTTGTTTCACTGATAAAAAAAGGAAGCTTTTCAAATGGATACACAAAGGTCAAACATGTAACACTGGCACATAGCTGGATATGTGCTGATTTTAAGTATTGCCACCAGCAAAGTGGACGGCAGGCATTTGACAATGACACAACACACTGGCAGCATTGGATCATTAGGAGACTAGCAGCTTCCAGAAAGCCAGGGGAGGGGCAGACGGAGACTGGCCAGCTGTCACTTGCAAGGCCTCTTTAAATAGAATAACCCTTTCCACAGGCAGAGCAGACTTTGAAATAACAGTCATATACACTGGAGGGGAGCGCAGACTGTAGTACAATCGGGGGATTTTTAAGTGTCAGCTTGGCAGGTCCCCCACCACCACAACTGCCCTGTAGCAGGTGGAATGCACCCCACTTCCTAAGCCATACCTCTGTGCCAGCTCCTCCACGTCTTCAGTGTCGAGGACATCCCCAAGAAGGGTGTCATCCTCCAGACAGATGGAGACTTCTGAAGCTCTGTCACACTCAGGAGGACACAAACTTGCCATTCTTCTCTTCTGTGTTTCACTTTTTATGGGGTGTTGTGGTGTTCCCCCTTGATCAGTCCTCCTCTGAGCTCCCCGCAGAGACTGGTGTCATTGCAGCAACGGGTGCAGCCAGTGGCTTCTATTCCCCTGACTAAGGGGAGTCTTAAAATAGCCCAAGAGAGCAAACAGCCTGAAACACACATGCTTTCTTTCAGCACCCAGAACTGCCTGCTGGCCTGCCTCTTGTAAATCCCTGTGCTGGGTCCTAGGGCCAGATCTGTTTGAGCCATTGCATAACGGTGGTGATGTTCTAACTATATGTAGGGGTACGTTATACCATAATAGAGGGTCCCTGCACAAGAACAATTTTTTGGCTCCCTGATGACACACTGTCTATGCTCAAACCCTGAACATTAATTTGTGGCTGGATTCGGGAATTGTAGAGAGTTCAGGGGATGGTGAGAGAAGTTAAAGGAGTCCTAAAGTTCCAGCATATCCTATCCTGTTATAACATCAGCAGCATTGTAATAGGAATACATATTAGAGATGTTTTTGATAATGCAATCAAAGCTTACTGGAAAAAATCCCTTTTATGTAGTGAGCGCTGCCTTCTGTCTGCCCATCACTTCCATCAACTTCCTGGATTCCCAGTGTGCTTTGCATCTCTTTCCCTGCTGCTTGATGTGATGTGATCTTGATTTCTCAAAACTATATATTCCATCATGCATTGTTTCCAGCAAGCAATAATAATGTTACATTGTTCAGACATTAAAGACAGGCTCTGTGATAGTTGTGACACAATGAAGTGCATATGTACAGGGCTGAGTGAAATCGTGTCAGTGCATTGAGGAAGTACATCCCATGGGCATCTTCAATAAGTAGGTTTACAAACTTCTAGATAGATATGGTTATTAGGAGTGGGATGTAACTTATAGAAATTCATTATAGGAATACACATTTGTTTTTAGTTTTTGACCATACATTCCCTTTAGGCTGAAGATGCACAGCAGGGATAGAAGAGTCTTTCCCTTCTGGTTATTGTATTCTAGTTTGGAAGTGTGGAAAGATCTGTGAGGTTATTCTCTTGGTCTCTCTTATCCAACAGTAGTCAAGTGATATAAATATGGGTGATCTGGATAATGAGTAGAGAGCTTCCGCAATCCAAAAGATCTGCACAGTATCCTGGGCCTGGCAGTGAACGCAGATGTAGGAACTGAAACGCCACACCAATTAAAATAGTGCAGATACAACTTTATTCCATTAGGGTCAGGGGGACATTCAAGTAGATAAGTCAATGCGTTTCAGGGGTCCAAAACACCCCCCCTCCCCCTTCATCAGATTGATGAGAGAAATCATGTATGTGGACTACAATCCCTGCAGCTTGAAAGTTGTACTGTGTTGTGATGGGAGTTCTTCAGGCTTGTCAGCAGGTGCTTTGGTACTCCCATCACCACAAAACTGTAGTCTGACAGCCAGAGCACACCGCTGTCAGAATACCTAACCCAGTCACTGTTCAGCCAACAATTTTCCACCCAGCTCCTTTGAACAGAGTCAATCAAGAAATCTACTTTTGCAAAGCCAGGTGGTTCCCGTGTATGGCCAGCTTTAGAATTCTCTTTGCAGTTTAAAGAACATGAACCCTCCTTACTTCTACTTAGTTCAGTGTTCTGTACAGTTAGAAGCTGTGTCTATAATGCAGACAGCTTGCCTCCTCCAGCAGCACAGCCTAGCATTCGTTTTTACTAAAATAATCACATGACACAAGGGGCGGAGCTTGGGTGCCTATTATGTCTACATATGCACAACATTTCATAGAGGAAAACCTTTCCAGTTCCTCCATCAGTGACAAATATCCTTTTTATAAAGGGTTAAAACTATGTTTCTGGTACAAAGCTTGTTGACCTTATTTACAAATGAATAAAAGGCATATAAAGCAAAAGTGTGTATTTTTTTAATGCAGCACTAGGAACAAACAAAATGGCCAAGAAATAAGGGCTCGTTCACACTATCCTCAGTGCGTTCCGGCCTGATGTGGATCGCATTGCGGCCGCCTCAGTTTGTTGTGGGGCGGGCGGGACCGTGGCGGTGCATTGAAGTGAATGGCAAGCACTTTTTCTGACCGGAACGGAGGCATTGATGTGCCTTGCGTTCCCGTGCGGCTGATCGCATTGCGCCCACCCGTCCAACAACAAATTGATGCGATCCAGTGCGTTCCTGCCACAACCGGGCCGGAACACACTGAGGGTGGTGTGAACGAGGCCTAAAACAGATAACAAACTAATGTTAGCTTGGAGAAGAAAGCAGTGACTACTGAATAATTTAGCTCTGGAACGTGGCAAAATCAGAGCAAAACGCAATGCACTGCGATCCAGATCTGGTCCAACAATGGTGTGAACCTACCCTGCATGCCTAATTTTTTCTGGTCTGGAATGCACTGGAACGCATGGAAAATCATAAAAACTGCATGGAAAAGCACTGTAACGCACCTGAAAGCCCATTTTAAGCACACACAAAAACAGCTCTGAAAGGCGGTAAAATTGCGGTAAAAACACGGCAAAACGCAATGCACTTCATTCCACATCTGGTCCGGAAAATGGTGTGGAACCTGGGCAGAACTCCAGGCAATTTTTAAGCTAGGTTCACAACTAGGCGATTTATCGCACAGCTCACAAAACAGAGATTTATATTCAAGTCTATGGGAGCTGTTCACAACTTTGCGATTTGTCGCGCAAATAAGTGGAGGAGCTATTTTTGGGTGGTTGACATGCAAACCCACAGTCCCACAGACATCTCTATGCATTGAAAAACATGCGACAGAATGGACAGTTTTTAAAGCAAAATTGCGCAAATGAAAACGTGCGACAACTGTGTGAAAACACCTCACCAGCTCAATCGCCTGGGTTTGAGCCTAGCCTTAATCTGCAGTAGAAAAAAAAGTCAGGTGTATAACACTTTCACTATTGCTGTACTTTAATATTTACACTTCAGGCCGGATAGTTCATATCTTGCTGTACTTCCAGCTCACTGCGGCTCTCATACATGGAAGCCATAGTGTTGTTGTCCGCTTCCCTCTACCCTTGCCCATTCACAGAACGTATTGTATACTATGGAGTATTCACAGAATACAAAGCATTGAATATTGTAGTTTCAATCAATAACGTCCTGTAGAGCAAAATGAGTGAAGCTTTTATCCATAAGAACTCACAAGATTTCTAAGCCAAGATTTATGAGAATTGAAGCAAAGCCACAACCTTCACTCATGGGGCCCAGTCAAGATTCATCATTCATTTAGAGGAAAGCATATTGGATTGGCAGCTTCCTTTTCTCTTAGTGCCAGTTTCTATTAAGGCCTGAATCAACAGGGTTTTGTTCACTTGAAATGAGTTTTGCATTCCCATACATGGCTTTGCGGATAAAAAACTTGCTTGAAGCAGATCAAATACAGGTCAGAAGGATGTCAAAAGGATGCTATTGACACGAGCCCAGACCCATCCGCACAGGCCCTTCAATGTCTGCTTCCAGTGCAACCTATGTAATGAAAGATGAAACTGTACAGGTAAATGCCCTATATTCTTTTACAAGTGTAGCGCCCTCTAAAATGTCATTACTAAATCCAGTGAATATCTGGACTGTAACCAGTCTAGATACTGATTATTCAGCGCTCTGCATTCTAAAGGTGTCCCTGAGTCTGCTGGATTGATTGCTCCTCCTGTTGCTGCGGAAAAGGGAGCCTTGGCATACAGTGAGAGAGGATCCATCCTCAGACTATGACTATGCACCTGACCCTGACCAATCCCTGAGTAGGATCTCGGGGGACACTGCGCAGAGGTCTCATCCCCCTGGGGGCCTCTCCCTAGGAGGTCTCTGTGATGCAGATGAAAATGGCCTGGGCCACAGCATATGGCAGGTGCTGGGGGCCTAGAGGTCTAGGACACCATAGGAACTTTGCTTGGGCCCCATACACGTGGCAGGTGTTGGGTGCCTTGTTCTAAGAGGATAGTACTATTAATCTGGAGGTCTCCTGCTGAGGGCACAGAGTGGCAGATGCATCTGCCAGAGTGGCAGATGCTGAGGGCACAGATATTCCAGATACTTCTGAGGAAAGACCTGATGGAAGCTGGGCCGTAGGTGGAGTCTTCTTGTTGAGGGGTACCGCATAGGAGCTGGTGAGAGCGTCCATCTGGGACCGACAAGAGAGATCCCTCACCCTATTCCAGAAGTCTGTTATAGAAGAAGCCAGCAGTTCTTACCTGAGTCCAGAGATAGCTACCCTTCTTCATATAAGTTACTGGACCATCCTGGCTGTTCACAGTATTGTTAAAGAAGCCATTGGTCACTCTGACCGGATTCCGATGCTATGGGCCTTAGCGGTTGCTAGGGGAGAAACCAGTCCTTTGAAGAATCCGCCAGGGCATCCTACAGACCCCAAATCCTATCTCCTGTTAATCTTTGCAAATAAATCTACAAAAAGACCCTAACACTGGAGTCACTCCGGGGGTGAGCGCTACACAAGTTTTTATACATTTTCAAATTCTGAATTGCATAATTCCAATAATTATGCAAATAAAATCTGTTGTGTAGATCATTAGTGAGGATCTTTTTCCACAATTCCAAGCCCCCTCTCCCCTCTTTTACCCCCTATTCCCTCTTATCTGTAATGCTGGGCCCTCACCAGAAAACTGCCCAGCAAATCCTGCATTGCCCTGCTGTGATCAGCCAATCCGCTGCCACAGCTCAGGTCCAACTCCATCTTCTTCTATGTTGTCTGTTATAGGTTCTGCAGCCGGTCCCCGATGACCAAGCAATGTGAGCCCCTGCTCATGCAATCTACTGGAATGCGCGAAGAGTCTACGGGAACAGGACACTTTATTTTCACCTAGGCGAGAATGGAGGCATGGGAGGATGACGACGCTGACATATCTGGCCAATAAAATAATAACAACAAAAAAATGTAACCCCTCCCTGTACACTCTTTTATATAGCAGAGCTGGTTACAGGAAGCTAAACTGGACCTGGGCACTGAAGGTCCACTTTAAGTAAAAGAGTCTTCATGGGTGATGCTGGGTGTCCCTTTAGCTTTATGGAACAGCAGGAGGGCTGCCAATGCTAAAGGTATTTACAGACACGCCGGTTTTGGATGGATTACTTGACAATCTAATGTCTGTGTTAACCGCCAGCCAGCTGCTGTCAGGGCAAACAAGCGATTGCACAGGTTAAGGAAGCTGTCCTGAAGGTTGTTGTACCCTCTCTCCTGTTAAAACTTTACTTTTCTAGCTTTGGTAATAACAACCATTTCACCAGATAGGAATTGAGGAGAAGTCTTCAACAGCAGCACAGACAGAAATAAACAGTAGAGAGTAGAAGACAAGAACCCCTGTAACCTTTTATATTGCTGCCACTGTCCCCAAAATACAAATACTAGCTTGATTAATCCATGGAAATAGAAAGACACATGTTACAGGATGAAGATAGATCGATCGATCGATTAGACAAAATTATATAGAGAAATAGGTAGACTGAGAAAAAAAGAGAAAGACAGATATAAAGAGGTGGATAGATGGATAGATAGATAGATAGATAGATAGATAGATAGATAGATAGATAGATAGATAGATAGATAGATAGATAGATAGAATTAGCAGAACAAACCCTAAAATAAACTGAGTACTTTTGGATTAGTATTGCTTCTATACTCACTGACATCCCCGATAATAGAATGGCTCATTGTCTTTGCTCTTGCCTGCACTGGTACAGCTATGGAGACTGAGAATGTCCAGTGTTGTGTAGCCCGGTGTTGGACATGGGGATACCCCTAGTGGAGGAGGAGAGAGATTATTTTATGGGACCAGCACAGCTTTAATGAACAGTTGAGAACAACTGTACATAGATGAAGGCATTGTGAAACAATTTCTCAGGACACACGCCTGTTAAACTACAAGGCCAATTTCCCACGTACCGCCACTGCAGAAGATATCCAATAACACTGTCACTTTATTTTAAATCCCCAACAAGCTATTGGTCTGTGTAGGGGTACAGTTTGTAAATATGGCCCCTGTTTGAAAAAAGGGCTTATTAATTATGTTCACTTATGTTGAATGGATGAATCCTGACTGGTTGCAGTAGACAACCGGCTTATTTTTCCTTTCACTTGGCACTTGTTCCACTTTCTGCCTTGGTCGGCTTGTTCAAAATTGCCAGTTTATACAGAATAGAACCCAGTTACCATTTCATCAGCAACATGTCCTCTTCTATTATAAGCTCTTACCCATGGTAATTTGTTTGCTGTTCCTCCACTTGCCCCTATTAGCATTGTCTAGTGAGTGATAATTATGATTCATTTTGGATTTGATAATGTGTGACTGCTCAGTGGCAGATCATTGAACGTCACTGAATGAACTGAGACTGGCACGACACAGTTATCTGAAGATGGCAGAGTCGCTGCCAATGTATAATATCATGAAAGAAAAAAATTTGGTTAATTCTTCAAATAATTATTAAACTTATAAGGCTTTCGATCTACAGAAAATATTTCTGTCTTGTACAGAATTCTATTGGAATTGGATAAATGCCTATTGTATGGTCTTTCGGGTGCCATACGTGATGTGCTGTTGGGTCAGTCACCGGCTATTGCTGGAATTTTGTATAACATCAATGGTCAGTGTAATATTCCCTTTATAGAGAATGTACAGAAATACATATTATGTTCCCATCTGCATATATATTTTTATCTCACAGTATCATTTACAGGAGGCATAGAGAACAGTCAGCCAGAAATTGTACCTAAGCATATCTAATCTATAGATAGTGATGACCAGCTATTAGATCGACATGTAATACTGAAGAAAATGCTCACCTATAGAGGCACCTATTGAGAAATCAAGACTAGGCCACCTTGTGACAATTTTAGGGCATTTGTCAGGGATTAAAGCAGAACCACATCCACAAATAACAAGATAAAAATGAATAGCTCATTAATAGATAAAACAGAAAAAACAGATTTTGCTGCAATATTTCCCTTTAATCCAGAAAATGTCCCTGCAGTACTTATTCCAGCTGCTGGATGTCCTCAGTATCATGGTCAGCATTATTCAACCCAATTCCTGTAAATCCTCCCCAGGGCCTAAGTCCCATGAATACAAATACAGACGTATGGGCACACAGCGTAAATAGCGCCTGTATTTGTGGAGCCCCCCGGAGCCCAAACTGCTGTGTTTTTGTGTGCATAGGATTGTATGGATACAATATGCAGCACATAGGCATACACATGTAAACACAAGTAACAGCGTTTACATAACCATACATATGGCCGTAAGTTTCCAGATATGGGCACTGTATGCCCCTACACAAAAGGGGCGTCCATGGGAATGATCCCTAAGCAGTAAGAGTAACCATGGCATCACTGGACTTGCTCCACCTCTTTGTTTGGTTTTTGGAGCGGAGATGTCACTTGCTACAGGTGTTAGTCAGGTGAGTTTACAACTGGAAAATGCCATTCCCAAGCCAAAAAAATGACACGACCAGCGCCAAATGTACACAACCAAAAGAGCCCTCCTGTGGTCCAAAGGGTTAAAAGGAATCCTGCTCGGCTGCCCCATAGCAGACAAGGGATCCTGAAGGCTGCATAGAAAAGAAAGAAAACACTGGGCGCCTGACTGGATGAACTGCTGTGGGGATGGATGAAAAGAGTCACACTTTCTCTAGCTTAACGTGTTTTTGGGGAACTTCCCTTTCTTCAGAGCTTTGAAGAAGGGGAAGTTCCCCGAAAACGCGTTAAGCTAGAGGAAGCGTGACTCTGCTTTTAGCAGAACTCCTGGACTTTTCATCCATTCCCACAGCAGTTCATCCAGTCAGGCGCCCAGTGTTTTAATTCTTTTCAAGGTTACAACTTGCTCCGCCCCTTTGTTTACAATCCAGAGCAGAGTTGTCACTTGCAGTTTGAGTATGTCGAGTGTATGTCAAGACAGAGAGTGGCAGGCATCATGATTGGCGAGGATCTACATCGCTGGACAACGTGATTGATGACGGATTTACATTCTGGGACCTTTTTTTTAATGAATAAAGGACTTTTCAAACCGGTGTGGTGTGTTTATTTACTATTTTACTGTTTATTTGGTAAATGAGTAGGGGTAACAACTACCCCTTACTCATTCATAAGGGGAGTGGCATCTGGGTGCCTCTTTAGAAAGGGGGTACCCAGATTCAGATAAGCCCCACTTCCTGCAGGCCCCCACAACCACCGGGCCAGGGTTGTGGGGAAGAGGCCCTTTTCTTCATCAACATGGGGACTAGGTGCTTTGGCTAGGTTCTAAAAAACAAAAGTTATACTTAACTGAATCGTGGAGCCGACTGTCTGCTACTTCAGTCCCTGAAGCCTGTTTCCTGCTATTCTGCAGCGATGGTATGTTCCTCGGCGTCCTCACGTCCTATACACTGTCTATAGATTGTGATGACTCAAGGATCCTTAGACCGCTGCAATGGAGGGGGAGAGAGGCTCCAGGGACCGGTCTCTAACAAGCCGGCTGGAATTATCGGCTGAATATAATTTTTTTTTAGCGCCTAGACACAAAACAAGCACTGCGTTGCAGTGCAGGGATATCTCCACTTCATGGGTTAAGAGAAAAAAATTGCCTGGAGTTCTGCTTTAAAGTGACATTAAACCCTCAGATTTTTTAACATAAACCAATACTGTAATGTGTGCCTTACTGTAATCCATGGTAGTTTCCCTTGTCTTCCTTTTAATTCCTTATCTCTTCTCATGCCGGGGGAGAACTTCCCTTTGCAGCTGAGTGCCTCTTCCTGTAGTGCTGGCTCAGGTTGTGAACCTGCACACAGACACCATGTATCCATTCCTGAGACAAGGCAGTCTGCTGCAAAACAGAAGTTCTGCCCCGCATGAGAAGAGATACAGATTTAAAAGGAAGAGCAGCAAAGAGAAGGGAAACAACCATGGATTACAGTAAGGCACACATTACAGTATTGGTTTATGTTAAAAAATCTGAGGGTTTAATGTCACTTTAAGTGTATTTTTTTTAGCTCTGGATATAATAGAACTGATTACAATACTGTGAGGACAACACAGCCAGAAATTTAAAACATATTTTTTTGTCAGCAGAACAGCTAATCTTAGAACCCTGGATAGCAGTAAAAAAAACAAACCAAAACATGGATTCTAATTGTTCCTCACTGCATCAAAAATGATGTTTAGACCCTATTTAACCTTTTTTTTTTAAAGAGCTTATACATTGTGCACCATGGTACATTCAGAACATACATATACAATGAGTGTACTACATGAATGCAACATAATAAACTTGAAGCAAAGTGAATGAGAGCACCGGGTGAATCACTGATGACTAGCATTCATACATTAACAGGAAGTAGGCTTACTCACCGATACAGCTGGCAATACACTATTAAAAGAAATGTTTGCAACGTCAGATTCTTTATTGGAACTGATATAACGTACAATTGCTGTATGGGGCATACTGTACAAGACCAGCTAAAAGTTTTCATTAGCAGCTGGCTTATGTAAAATAGGACTTATTGATGAACGTGCCAAAGTTTGAACGTAGGAAAAAAAAGCCGTTCACCCAAATGAAAGGCCAGAACGTTTTAGCTGAACTCTAGGGAAAGTTTAGAACTACCCTCACAGAGGGGTTGTGCTGACACTGCAAGGTTTGAGTGCTCCTTTTTATTCAGGGCAGCTTTTTAAAAATAATTTGTTATTGAATTTTGCAATAATTACAATTGTAACAAACGTTCAAAACAAACAGGGTTATTCACAGAAGGGTGAAGAGTTTGGAGAAGGCAGGAGAAGTGAACAATCTAGGCCAGAATAGCCGATTTGGAAAAATTCTCCAATTCTCCACTTTCCAGTTCAGTTACGTTGTCCTGCCTTCTTCACCCTTTTGTCAATAACCCTGTAAGTTCTCCCGTTCCCGAGGTAAGTGGGGGCTCCACTTGAAAACTGTTTGAAAAAGGGTTAAAAAAAACAAAAGAAGAAACAGGACAAAACCAACCCCCTCCCCCAAAGAACTGTGTGTCATCCGAAGTACCGGAGTAATTAGGTATTCAACCCAACATAATCATACGGTATAAGGGTAAGTTAGGGGCAGAGGTTACCACCCCTCACATCTGCAGTTCTCCAAAGCAGACATAATAGTACATTTCACAGTTAAGAAGGTTACACCGTAGTATGCAGGGAACTTGGCCAACAACCCAATACTTCATCAAATTTATTTGGACATGCTCTCCAAATACAGGCAGCTTTATAAAAGTGAAGGGGGGAACTGACTAAGCCCTTCCAACCTGCAAGCGTTGGAGAATTACCGGTACTCTTTTTCCAATGCTAAACTACTAGTTTCAGAGCATAAAATAATAATATCCCCAACAGTGTTCAGGATGCAATAGTAGGGGCAACACATTCCGTCAGGCCAAGGAGATGGGTAAGGATATGTGGCTGAGTGATTTGAGAAAGAAAATGAGTGATCGCCTCCCAAAAGTATCGAACACCTGGGCATTCCCAAAAATTTGTTAAAAATCTGCTGGAGATGCTGGGCATCTCCAAGAAATGGGAGCAATGCCTTGATATATGGCAGCTAGCCTAGCCAGAGCGTAGTATATTCTGTGTAGTAGCTTATATTGACTAAGTCTATCTCTAGCCGAGCCCAGATCACTGAAAAGGTAATCTCAAGCCTCTCCCAAATCATCCCCATCCATACCAGAGACATTGTCTCGAGGAGCTTTAAATGCAGTTTTGCTTTCCTTATCCCTCACTCCCACAGGCTTCCTCCTCTCCATGCAACTGATTCCCGCGAAGCCGCTTCTCTTCAGAGCTCTGTCAGTCACAGCACAGGCACTTTGACGTCATCACATACAATGCAGGACACAGAGTCCACCCATAAAATGGAGAGTTGAAGGGAAGAAGAGAGCACCAGCTGCAGGGGGGAGTGAGGGATAAAGAAAGTAAAACTGCTTTTTTTCCTGGTACCCAAGACAAAAACGAGCATTTAATCCTTACAGTGCAGGGGCAGTCTCACCGGAAGGGTAGTTTTGAATTTTCTCCAGAGTTCATCTTTATTCTTTCTTTACTATTTGAAAGAAGTTGGAGAAAGGTTAGAACTCCTCGCAAGTTTTTTATGGTTTATTTTTCTCCTGGAAAATTCCTCTCACATCCTGTGCTGGTGTCAGGATGTCACAGAGACAGGAAGTGACACAAAATCTTGGAAATAGGACAATACCAGTAACTCAAAAATGTTTTCAAACATTTTGCTTAATTCTTGTGTAGGTGATGGAAAATCTCCCCAGCTGGGCTACAGGCAATACAAACCTGATGGCAGTTCTAACCTTTTCCCGCCATATCTAGAACTTGGGAATGGTTAAATCTAGGGATGCACCGATACTAGTACGAGTACTCCGGCCAAATGCTCCGATACCTACCCCCGATACCGGAACTTCCGGTCAGAGGGAGATTTCCTTTGACTGGCAGCGCGAGGGAACATGGAGCCGACTTCCCGGCCAATCAGGAAGCCGGGCGGCGGGTAATAACTCACCAGGAAGCCGGCTCCATGCTGTTTGGACAACTCCATGCTGATTGGCCGGGAAGCCGGCTTCCCAGCATGGAGCCAGATTCCAGGCCATTCAGGAGGCAGGGCAGCAGGTAATGACGGAAATTACCTGGGATGGTTATTACTGGGAAGAAGTATCTCCGTTGGAGAATCTCCCCTTACCTCCTGTTCCAGTGTCAACTGTAACATTTTGTTTGTCTCATCACTTTCTGCCAGTACATAGTGGGTGAAACTCATCAGAAAGGATATGGAGTATAATAAAACCCGGTCAGATGGTCTAACCTTTCCAGAATTATAAAAAAAAAAAACTTGTCATGAACAAATGTATAGAACAATCCAGAACAATTTCAGATAACCGTGGCTTGCCTGCGTCTGTGTAGTAATTTGTGAGCTTTCTCTCAGGAGTGGTTTCCTTTAAAGCCTCTCAGTTTCACTTTGTTAGGGGCCTGGCGTTAGGACTACGCTCTTCAGAGTGGCACACTAAAGGGTCCCTGCGCGGTCCTGAAACGTTAGCATACATGGCATGATGTGATATTTTACACAAAGAAGATTGAAGCTATATCCTGTGTGCTGGCGATTTACTGTTAACACTTTGGAGTTCTGCACGGTGCCATCTGTGACATCACAACAACCATGACCACTACTTCATGGTTGTAAAGCTGTAAGGTGTGCAGGTGACCTGTGCCATTATTAGGACTAAGCTATGTCCAGCTGCCATTCAACTGTTCTGTAAGAGCTCTTTATTGGTCACACGGCTACTGTTAATGGACAGCATATAAAGGTGAGCAGGGCTTATCCCAAAGGTCAGGCTAGTGAAACTAAATCAGAAAGACACACAAGATTCTTTTTTTTTTTTTTTAAGGTCAATAAAGACAGTATCAGATGCCTTGAGGTGCTTGTATGTACAAGATGGAAAGTCAGGTCATATCATTACCTCAGCCACAGGACAATGTAGTAAAGGTACAGTGCCCTTTACTTTAATTTGGGCATAATGCAGCTTGCGCTCACTGGCCAATCACATGGCAGCTTTTAGGTATGTAGATGTGGTCAAGACAATCTGCTGAAGTTAATGTGGCATGGTTGTTGGCGCAAGACGGGCTGCTCTGAGAATTTCAGAAACTGCTGATCGATTTGAGATCTTCATGCACAACCATCTCTAGGTTACACAGAGAATGAACTGAAAATATCCAGCGTGTGGCAATTCTCTAGGCAAAAATGCCTCGCTTATGCCAGAGGGGAATGGCCAGATTGGTTTACGTTGAGCGAAAAGGCAACAGTAACCCAAACAACCACTCGTTTCAACCGAAAGCATGGATCCATACTGCCTTGTATCAATGGTTCAGGCTGGTGGTGATGGTGTAATGGTGTGGGGGATCTTTGATGGCACACTTTGGGCCACTTAGTACCAAATGAGCATCATTTACATGCAACAGCCTACCCAAGTATTTTTATTGACCATGTCCATCCCTTTATGACTACAGTGTACATATCTTCCGATGACTTCCAGCAGGACACAAAGCTAAACTCATCTCAAACTGGTTTCTTGAACATGACAAGTTCAATGTATGTAAATGGTCTCCAGTCATCAGATCTCAATAAAATAGAGCATTTTGGGATGTAGTGAATAGATTGGCATCATGGATGTGCAGCCAACAAATCTGCAGCAAATACGTGATGCCATCATGTCAGTATGGACCAGACTCTAGAAGGAAATGTTCCAGCACCTTGTTGCCATGAAGAATTAAGGCCATTCTGAAGACAAAAGGGGGTCCAACCGGGTGCTACAAGGTGTACTAGTAAAGTGGCCAGTGAGTGTATTTACGTACAGAAAAAAAATCATTTACTTTGGGAGCACAGAGATACCAAGTTTAAAACTGCAAATTCCACAACATTTCTCAATTTCCTTTTATTTCATATATTATTTTAACAAACTGATAAAGTCAAAAAGAACATATACATACATTTCTTATGTGAACAGCAGCAAACGCAATATTTTAACAGAGATGGGCAGTACCAGCAGCTGTACTCCAATGTGCATCATATAGTACACCATCATGTATGTCAGCTGTTTGGTTGTGAGTGAAGAGGATCACTATAGACAGCCACGACTCCCAGAGGGAGATGCATGATGAGAATTGTATTTTCATCACAGCTGGAAGGCTGGAGTTTGCCTATAGACGCACCCTCAGTTGTCAGCAGGAGACCCCTTGTTTACTTGTAACACACTGTGGATTAACAGCAAGAAAACCCTTCCCTTAGATCTGTGGCGTCACCAAAATTTGAGGCTACAATTTCCATAGTTCACTTACGGCTCCTTTGTCTGGGGAAAGGTGAATATGGTGGTGCAATGACAGAAACTATTGTATTGTATTATGATTGGATAGCACACATGTGGGGCTGAGCTTTATACAAATGGGTTTTGGGAGAAAGTGGCGGTGAGGCTAGCATGGGAAGTCTATTTTTTCGGGAAGCTACTTTATTCAGATCAGTAGGCACCTCCAGTGAGAACTACACAATACTGCAGACTTGTGATAATTCTGACACTGCCCTGGTGATGAGTTCACCCCAAGCCCACTTAAAACCTCTGACCGCCACCTGCTCCTCCCAACACAATCAGTTGCAGGGAGGTGCATTCCCCGCCCTGCAGCTACTCATGACAAAGGGGTGGGGAACACCCCTGCCACAACTGATTGGGTTAGAAGAAGGGAGTGGTGGTCAGAGTTTTGAGTGTCTTTGGGCAAAAAGGTTTTGCACCAAGCCCAGCCTCATCATTACTCGCACAAGGATTCATAAAAAGAACAATTGCCCACATTGCCTGTAGTACTGCGTGTGTAGCAGAGCCCAAATTCAGCAACAATGGCTGCCCATCCCAACATGGCCTATAATACAAAAATTGCAACATTAACATTTTCTGACCAAGGTCATCCGCATTATTATTGGGAGAACATTACAATTTGCAGAATGAGGGGAAGGAATGTGTTTTAGCAGCAACAATGCACCACAGGTAGCAGGAGAAGGGTTGATCAAAGCAGAGGTAGCCATTCTTTGAACCACCACATATATACATGTACAGGTACATAAAACACCACTAAAGGTCTGCTCGGGTATTTACGAGAAGCCCATTATTTATGCATATATTTTCTCTAGTTAGACCAGGAAGCCAGGCCTCATTTACATAGGTTTTAAAGGAGAATGCCTTAGTGGGAAATTGTTTAAGAGCCGAATTACACTGGAAAGGACACTAGGCGATAGATGCATTTCCTAATCCAAGAACTCAGGCTAAATCACTAGTAATGTGGTGTTATGAACATATGGGAACTTACCATCCATAATACTCTAAGGCACCGTGTACACTGAATGAGCAATGAGGCTAGAAATATTGTCTGGGACAGTGAAAGTCATCCTAAGCTTTTATGGGGAGGTCACAACAACGACTATTGGCTTAGTCTTGATCTGTAGTTTGTAAGAGACCTATCACTTCAGTGTAAACCCAACTCTGAAAAGGTAGCAAAGAAGATCCCACAGATAGAAAGGTTTTGTGTATTTGGGATGTTTAGTAGTCACTAGTGTCCCCGACAGCAGTAGTTCTACATGTTCTGAGAGGTTTAGCATAGGACACGTCTTTCTTACCTCGTCTTTACAACATTGTCTCTTCAAAAGAAAAAGTGATCCACCCACTACAATGTGCACAGGCCTTCAGACACCACTAGATACAGGCATTCTAACACACATTAATGCAGTGACACTTTGCAACAGTTGCAGCTTTAGAAGCCCTTTATTATGAAATGGCAACTATAGTTTGTGTTACCAGAACTTGGTGAGGGCGGATGACTACAGGTTGATTAAGCCACTAGCTTCTTGGATTACTCAAGGACTAAGGAGGAAAGAACTCTGCAGCCAGGATTGCAGGATGTTACAAGGCTGGCTCACTCTTGCCTCAGGATTTCACATTTCTTTTACATCACTGAGAATTGTACAGAAGAAGTTGGATTGACCGTTAACTGTGCAAAATGTGGATGGTTCCTGATCAACTGTTTGAGATTCGTTTAGCGGGTGGCCCTGTCGGCACCTTTCCATCCGGCATCCTCCAATCAGAAAATGAAAGGAGCCGGTCGGAAAAGTTTCAGGGGAACAATAATGGCCAGCCAGTCATCTGCCGTCACTGTTCCCTAAAGCCTAAGTAGATAGCTCCCCTAGGATTGGTAAGGTTCCCTTGGTGGTGAAATAAAAACATACTCGCAAGCAACTTTTGATACCGGTTGTGCAGCAATGTATTGATAGTATGTAGATTTCGGAAGACAGGTTCACTTTAACCTTAAATATACCACAATTTTCTATTCAACATGCCCTCCTTTCTCTTTCTCCAGTTTGGTCCCAGTTAAATAAAGGAGGGAATTTTTCCAGCAAAAAAAACTATTTCTCAGAAGAGGAACTGAAAAGACATCACCTGGGGTAAACAGATTCAGGCTCTTATTTAATCTCTATAAACAAAGGACAGCAGTACATTGGCTGAGTGGCCGTATATTCGTACAGACTAAGACATACATTTTATCAAAGTGTAGTGCAATTCTAGAACAGATTTCAGAGAACAAAAAGGCATTGGTTCCATTCTCACAATGAGTCATGGCAGCACAAACCACCAACATATACATAGGACAAGGAAAAAAAACAAACAAAAAGCACAATAAAAGAAAAGATTATGTACACAAAAACAACTTTTTACTAAAAAGTTTTTCTCCTTATATATTTAATTTCTGGGTTAAAAAAAGTAGTCCATAAATTCTTGAGGTTTAAGGTGTTTTATATTGAAAATGTAGAAGCTATCTTTTTGGCATGCAAATAATTCTTCCCACAGGGAGCACACTGTTTAGGTCTTTGTTATCCCGTAATATAACCCATGCCTAAAAAAAAGAAGAAAAAACAAAATCAGTCATCAGGAAACATGTACTGGAACTCACACAGCTGATATATTCATAAATGAACTGTCATCTGCCAAAAGGATTTGTAATGACTCCTAAACACTTCTATACTTTGTGATGTCACCACGCTGAGCCGGACGAACAGTTTTCTTATCACTTTGCTGCCATTTGTCCTGCTGGTATGATCCAGCAATACCCAATGCCTGTACTGTTTACACCATTGTGAGTACGCATTTTTTATATAATAAATTGCATTTTATTGGACGTTACGCACTATGTCCTTGTCCTTTTTCTCTTTCCACCTGGATTTATACTGGTACCTGTGATCTGAGGAGACCTTATCGCCTTTTTCTGTGCATGGGCTTCCCTCCCCCATTAAGAAGGGAAAAAGTGCATTTGACCTAGCTCTGTGGGTCTACCTCCCCAGGTGAGCATTCACTTGTTATCATCACTCACTGTGTGGAGGTGAAGGTCTGCCTGCATTGTGTGATTATCCTTACCTGAGAGTTATATGCACATTGGCTGCGAATCATCTGAGGATTTTTTTGCACAATCACCATTGTTTGCGTTTGTTTTTTCCTTGGGACTTTTTTTTGCCTATATTGCTTTTTTGTATGTGTGTAGATATTTCTTATGCCTCATTTGTTTGAAGGCTCATATATGTGACTCATTTATATATGTTTCAATTTATTAGATATGTATGATTATTAGCTCGGCACAATATTGTTTTTTCACTTCTGTACTTTATTCCTCTCTGCCACTCAGTACAGCCAGGAGGGTGACACCACTTTCTGTGTTTGGGATAAGGAATACAGTGGTGTCACCTACTCACCCACAGCCTGATAACTGGACTGAAAAGCAGCAAAAATACAACGGTGGGTCAATTCTGCTGTCTCCTCTTGTCAACATGCCTTCCCAGTGAGCATGTAACAGATGATACATAATAGTTTGAGTGCTGCTGTGCAAGGGATGGCAGGCTGCAATCAAGACAGGAATAAGCAGCTGTAATAAATGGGGTCTTCTATATTTGCCTGGAATTCAATCTTTAGGGAAACAAATTCAGTTACACATCAAACAAGTTAAACTAATCTTCTGCAATAATCACCCTTGTGGAACCATTTATATTTGTCATCAATCATGTCCCTCTCTGTTTAAAGGACACGTGTACTGAGAAAACAATGGAAATTGCACCTGCTGATGTATGTCTGGAAATGCTAGTTCAAGTGGTCAGGGTGATCAAAGAACATCAATAAACTGATCAAAACAATAAAAGGAACACTTAGAACACACATCAGATCTCAATGGGGAAAAATATCCTGCTGGATATCTACTGTATACAGGTATTCCTCACTTAACAACCGCGCTCCGCTCCTATGACCAGGTCGTTAAACTAATTGGTCGTTAAGTGAGGAACTCTATACAGTACTGTACTGCATTAGTACAGTACTGTATAGCGTTGCAGATGTACAGTACCGAACAGTGTAACTGTACATCGTGCAATGAAAATACTTACCGGGACCCGCAGTGAAGATCGGAGGACATCACTTCTGCCGGCGACACGCCGCGCTGACGCGCAAGGTCGGAGGTCGCTCGGACGGTCGTAAGTGCGAGTGGTCTCAAAGCAGGTAAATCTTTAAGCGAGGATTATCTGGACTGGGTAATGTGTTAGGAATGAAAGGATGCCACATCGTTTGACGGAAATGAAAAACGATCAACCTACAGAGAGCTGAATTCAAAGACCAAAATCAAAGTGAACAAATGATACAGCAGGCTAGTCCATTGTGCTGAAATTCCTTTGCAGCACCTCAAATTGGTACTCAGTTTGTATGGCCCCCACGTGCTTGTATGGATGCCCGACAACGTCGGGGTATGCTCCTAACGAGACGATGGGATGGTGTCCTGCGGTATCTCCTCCCAGATCTGGACCAGGCATCACTGAGCTCCTGAACAGACTGAGGTGCAACCTGGTGGCGTTGGATGGACCGAGACAATGTCCCAGAGGTGTTCTATTGGATTCAGGTGAGGCCCATTCAATGGTATCAATTCCTTCATCCTCAAGGAACTGGCTGGATACTCTTGCCACATGAGGCCAGTCATTGTCATGCACCAGGAGGAACCCACTGCACCAGCGTAGGATCTGACAATGGGTCCAAGGATTTCATCCCAATACCTAATGGCAGTCAGGGTGCCAGTGTCTAGCCTGTAGAGGTCTGTGCGTCCCTCCATGGATATGCCTCCCCAGACCATCACTGACCCACCACCAAACAACAGGTCATGCTGAACTATGTTACAGGCAGCATAACGTTCTCCACAGCTTCTCCAGACCCTTTCACGTCTGTCACATGTGCTCAGGGTGAATCTGCTCTCATCTGTGAAAAGCACAGGCTGCCAGTGGCGGACCTGCCAATTCTGGGGTTCAATGCCAAATTTCCCCCAATGTTTCTCTTTCTACTCAGAGGGTTCTACATCTAATGAACTGTGATAGCCAATCACAAGCTACCTCTGTGATCACGATTGATATACAGTTCTCCTGGTTCACAATCATTAGTACGAGACCTGAATCTATCGTACGCTCGATGGGAAGGGGTTAATGAGCCATGAGATTTGTTAACAGTTTTTACTTTTGTTCCCCAAATAAGTCAGTGCGAAAGCAACTGTAAGCGGCTCGGAGCCACGCTGTAAGCAACTTAACGCAAATCAATGCAGCACTTAAAAGCACAGTGCATGTGACCCACTCTAGGCATGGATGAGGGTTAACGAGCCCTAAAACTTAATAGAACAGAACAGTTTTGAGAACAGGGATGCTCACGGGATAATACAAGGCAATTAATCAGAGTGAAAACCTGGTACAGCCCACTCATGGAGCTCTAAAGAATAGCGGGCTCCTGTGATGACTATACTCCAAGATGCATGTCAGGGGGTGGCTTGGTATCATTTACATAATCAACATCTCTGCACCAGATGCAAATGATCAGTTAGCAGAAATCCATAGAAAAATTACTTGTCAATTTGACATTTAACCAGTTCAGCTTGCACCTGCATACCCCTAATTTTTACATTTCTTATATGTGTCTATTGAATCAGCAATCGCAGTCATTACTCAAAGTGCAACTATGGGCAAAATATACAGGACATATGATGCGCTCTGTCAGAAACACTAACAGAGCAGTTTTTGTTTCCCCGAGTCCATCCTGTAACATCATTTTATTACCTGGTGATCCTACCATCTGTTATTTTTGCCATTGTATTCATGTATGTGTAATAGGGTGACAACCCTGATTGTTCAGCAGCAAAACTGCACAGTGGTGGTGTCACCTTATGGACAGGGTAGTCTTAGATGAACATGTAGTTTTGCATGGATTTTAAAAGACACACAAAATTGATGCCCAACTCCAGCAAAGCCCAGTTCAACTGTTACAGCAACAGGGTGTTTTTTTCTTCCCTTAACCACCTGCTGTCCGGCCGTTGTAATTAAACTGCCGGAGAGGGCCTTCTTGAATGCGGGTGGGGGTTTTTAAATATGCCATTCTGCCCCGCTCATGCCCGCCGCTAGGTGGCGCGCACGAACGGGAAATCGGCATTCAATGTAAACAGCCAGCGATGGCTGTTTACATACAAGCGTTTAGGCGTCTGTAGAGACGCCCGATTGCTTGTAATATACGCGCGGGTGTGCGCCCCCCCCCCCCCCCCCCCCGCGGGTGGGGTCCCCCCGCGCCCGCCC
>NW_017306302.1:150122-161078 GCF_000935625.1 Nanorana parkeri | reverse complement strand
GCGGTTTCGAGCTCCGCTGTTCCCGGTGTGAGCCCGGGACCAGCACAGCAGCTCAGCGGCCGGAGATCAAACGTAGGTCAGTTCACGATCCGTTTGATCTCCTCCTCGTCGGAATGCAGGAAGTGATGTGTACTACATCACTTCCTGCATTCCTCTGTTACTCTCTGGTACAGAAACCAGAGAGAAGCTGGTGAAGCAGGTCTCTGCTTCATCAGCTTCTCTGGGGGTCCCTAGGTGACATTAGGGGTCTTAAAGACCTCTGATGTCTCCATAAAGAGGAACTGTCACTGCAAATTGGCTGTCACATAGGGAGCTTGTTTGCTCCCTATGTGGTAGCAATAAAGTTCAGAGAAAAAAAAAAGTTTAAAAAGTCACATATCAAAGCAATAAAAAAAATTTAAATCCCCCGCCCCCACAAACATGCGTCGAGTCTGCCTACGTGCGAAAGCGACGATTACATCCATTGTGCCGCACATATTACATATCGCTGAGAACGTCGCAGTAAGAGCAATAATTCTAGGGCCATTAATCACTGATAACACTAAAGAGCCGTAAAAGCTTTTAAAGCGTCGCCTATGGTCAATTTTGGGTATGGTAGTTTTTTGCGATCTAGCAGGTGCGCGCAATTTTAAAGCTTGACATGTTTGGTGTCTATTTACCCGACGTGACCCCGTCTTTTATATTTCACCAAAAAATTGGGTAATAATAAATGTTTTATAACATAACGTAGGGAGAACAGGTTCTTTTTCAAAATTTTCGCTACTTTTTTCATTATATAGTAAAAAAAAAAAAAACCCCCAGTGGTGATTAAATACCACCAAAAGAAGCTCTATCTGTCCCCAAAAAATGGTATAAAATTTGTTGCAGTATAGCGTTGCATGACGGAATAAATGTCAAAGTACCACAGAGCCGAATGCTGAAAAATGGCCTGGCCAGGAAGAGGTCTCCCTGGTCTTAAAGTCTTAAAGTGGTTAAAAGAAGTGGAAAAAGGATACCATTTAACATTGTTACATGCATTTATATTCGCTTCTAATTGTCCTATACATGCATATAAATGCATGTGTGAAACTACCATTGTGAATGAGGCCTAAAAGGTCACCACTTTAATCTGCACATAAATGAGACACTTTAAATACAATATAACAATGTTGTTGCATGGTATTTCTAAATGAAGCTGTACAGACACTGCTGCTGTATTACAGAGTCAATTTGTCGGCACGTTTGGCAGTGTAGGGGAAAAAAGAATTGGGCGTACCACCAAGTTGCTTTTTGAAGTTTTTATGGTGTGCACCTTAAGCGGTTAAGGAAAACTAGCAATTATGCCTTTTCTTCCCCTTCGATATGCATCTGACTAAGAATAGTCTAATATAAACTATATTGCCAAAAGTATTGGGACGCCTACCTTTACACGCACATGAACTTTAATGGCATCCCAGGCCGTAGGGTTCGATATTGAGTTGGCCTACCCTTTGCTGCTATAACAGCTTCAACTCTTCTGGGAAGGCGTCCACAAGGTTTAGCAGCGTGTCTATGGGAAGGTTTGACCATTCTTCCAGAAGCACATTTGTGACGTCAGGGACTGATGTTGGAAGAGAAGGCCTGGTTCGCAGTCTTCGCTCTAATTCATCCCAAAGGTGTTCTATTGGGTTGAGGTCAGGACTCTGTGCAGGCCAGTCAAGTTCCTCCACCCCAATCTCGCTCATCCATGTCTTTATGGACCTTGCTTTGTGTACTGGTGCGCAGTCATGTTGGAACAGGAAGGGGCCATCCCTAAACTGTTGCCCGCAAAGTTGGGAGCACGAAATTGTCCAAAATGTCTTGGTATGCTGATGCCTTCAGAGTTCCCTTCACTGGAACTAAGGGGCCAAGACCAACTCCTGAAAAACAACCACACACCATAATCCCCCCTCCACCAAACTTTACACAATGCAGTCAGTCAAGTACCGTTCTCCTGGCAACCGCCAAACCCAGACACGTCCATCGGATTGCCAGACAGAGAAGCGTGATTCGTCACTCCAGAGAACGCGTCTCCACTTCTCTAGAGTCCAGTGGCGGCGTGCTTTACACCACTGCATCCGACGCTTTGCATTGCACTTGGTGATGTAAGGCTTGGATGCAGCTGCTTGGCTATGGAAACCCATTCCATGAAGCTCTCTACGCGCTGTTGTTGTGCCAATCTGAAGGCCACACAAAGTTTGGAGGTCTGTAGCTATTGACTCTGCAGACAGTTGAGACTTCTGCGTATTGTGTGCTTCAGCATGCGCTGACCCCGCTCTGTCATTTTACGTGGCCTACCACTTCGTGGCTGAGTTGCTGTTGTTCCCAGTTGCTTCCACTTTGTTACAATACCACTAAAGCTGCCCATACACCTGGCGATTATCGTACGATAATCGCGGGTGATCCCGCGATCGTACGATAATCGTAAGCTGTATGGGCAGCGTGCGACCGCATATACTGTAAGGTCGCATGACTTTCGTCTTACAAGCACGCTAGAAAACCCGCCGAAAATCGTACGATTTTCAAAAGTCGTGCGATGGTTGTAAGGTGTATGGCCACCTTAACAGGTGGCCGTGGAATATTTAGTAGCAAGGAAATTTCACAGGTGGACTTATTGCACCGGTGGCAACCTATCACAGTACCATGCTTGAAATCACTGAGCTCATGAGAGCGACCCATTCTTTCACAAATGTTTGTAGAAGCGTCTGCAGGCCTAGGTGCTTGATTTTATACACATGAGGTCATGGAGGTGATTGGAACACCTGAATCCAATGATTTGGAGGGATGTCCCAATACGTTTGGCAATATAGTGTATAAATAACTTGATCGAAGTGAATAAAAATACAAGAAAGCTTGCAGTTAGTAATAATACACACACACACACACACACACACTCTTGCTTAACGGCATATGCTACTTCTTGCTTAGTAGTAAAAAAAGTAATTTACAAAAAGTTTGTGGCTTACTATTTCTCACTACAAGTCCATCAGTGTGTTCAAACTAACAAAAAAAATAGGATTTTTGTACTAACCGTAAAATCCTTTTCTCTCCGTTCATTGAAGGACACAGGAAACAAATCATAGATCCTGAATGGTAGGGTAATATCGCCACCTGCAGGAGAAGGACGCTAGGCACAAAACTAAAGACCAATTACAGCCTAGGGGCGGCCCCTGCCGGTGGCCAAACCCCCCACCTGCTGACAAGTCTCCAGTTTAGTAACAAGCAGTTAGGAGTGTACACCCCATAAAGAGGGCGGGGCCTGTGTCCTTCAATGAACGGAGAGAAAAGGATTTTACGGTGAGTACAAAAATCCTATTTTCTCTCCCGTTCATTGAAGGACACAGGCAACAGATCGTAGATCCTGAATGGTAGGGACGTCACCAAGCAGTAACACACTGAGGGATGGGCAACAACAAACAAAACACCCAAAAGACCCCTCAAGCGCCGCCTGCAACACTTTGCGCCCCAAACCAGCATCCGCCGATGCTCACACGTCCACCTTGTAGAACCCAACAAAGGTGTGAACAGAAGACCAAGTAGCGGCCTTACAAACCTGAGAAACAGAGGCCCCGTGGCGGAAAGCCCAGGAAGCCCCAACAGCCCTAGGAGAATGGGCAGTGACAGGAAATGGAGGCTCACACCCCTTAACGGCGTACGCCTGAGTCACAACAGTACGTATTCACCTAGAGATGGTAGCTGGCGACGCGGCCCGACCCTTATGAGGACCCTCCGTGAGCACGAACAGGGAGTCGGTCCCGCGGAAAGAAGCCGTAGCTTCCAAATAAACACAAAGAGCGCGAACCACATCCAAACAGTGGAGCGCACGCTCCTTCCTATGAACCGGCTTTGGACACAGGGAAGGTAAGACAATGTCCTCATTCAGATGTAATGCCGACACAACCTTCGGCAGGAACGCCGGCCGAGGACGGAGAACCGCCTCGTCCCGATGCAAAACCAGCATTGGGGACTTGCAGGACAAGGCAGCCAACTCCGACACCCGCCGAACGGAAGTGATGGCCACCAAAAAGGCCACTTTTTGTGACAAAGATATAAGCGGAATCTCCCTAAGAGGCTCAAACGGGGATTCCTGCAACCCGAAAGCACGAGATTCAAATCCCACGGAACCAAAGGCGCGCGGACAGGGGGAGCAATGCGTGTCACCCCCTAAACAAAAGGTGCGAACCAAAGCATTAGACGCCAAAGGCCGCCGGAAAAGCACCGCCAAGGCCGAGATTCGGCCCTTCACAGTACTCAAGGCTAGACCCTGAGCCACCCCGCGCTGCAGGAACACAAGGATTCCGCTGATGGAGAAGAGCCTCACACCAGGGCGCGCTCTGAGCATAGTGGATATGACCGCATCGGACAACCCCCGGTCCTTCAGGACCTGGCTCTCAATAGCCACGCCGTCAAAGCCAGCGACTGTAAAGAAGGATGGAACACAGCACCCTGGGGCGCAGAGACAGACATCACGGGGCGTCCACCACCAGCAGAACCTCGTCCGCGTACCACGCCCCTTCGCTAGGCAAAAAACTGGAGACTTGTCAGCAGGTGGGGGGTTTGGCCACCGGCAGGGGCCGCCCCTAGGCTGTAATTGGTCTTTAGTTTTGTGCCTAGAGTCCTTCTCCTGCAGGTGGCGATATTACCCTACCATTCAGGATCTACGATCTGTTGCCTGTGTCCTTCAATGAACAGGAGAGAAATAATACATTCTCTGTGTGGCCTGTCTATCTTAATTTCTGCATTTGCAGAGATGCTGAATAATCATATACACAGATAGCTGCCTGAAATTCTGCTGTTTCCAAGTCTGGCAGTAAAAGCCATGTATTCTTACCTTCTTAAATTCATCTTGAATTATGTCAAACTTCAGTTTTTCATGTACTGCTCTAGCAGTGTTTGTTCTGTCAAATGGCTCTGGAAAACATATGTCACTCTGTTTAACATGTATTATGCATACAATATGCAGCAAAGTTAGATTAGGTGAAGTGAACATAGGTATTTGCTCGTAGTATAGGAGTTACAGAAATTATAACCAGCAATTTCTAAATTACAATCTTTTTCTGTACCCAGCACTCAGACGGAGAAAATCCAGGTCCATGACACAGCAAGGGATCTTTGTAATTGCAGGAAAAATGAAAGTATACTTCTATTCAGTTTTAATGAGTGGAGCTAAATCATATATCCTTTGACAGCATAGCTTAATGCATAGGTTTCTCTTCTCCATCCACCGCCGGCCAACCGAATGCATTTTAATTTAAAACTGAACTCTCTCTTCTGAACTAGAAATCAGATGTGCCACATCCACACGTGTTGAATAAGATCATGCTGACAGGACAGCGGGTAGCATGAGCAGTGGGATGAGCTCATCTGTACGATGCTTTGCTTTCATGATCCAATCAACAAGCTGGGGGTAGGGAGGTGACCAGGCTGTACTATTAAACTGCAAGGGAGAAAAGCTAGGTCACCAAATTGCCTATGCTGCCTGGCAGGTAAAACAATTCCCCACAGAAGCATTTCAACTTGTGTATTTGTGCCTGGAGCTTAATTTGATATGTGGTAGGGAGAAATGTTAAATTGTGCCTGAGCAGTAGCCTGAATGGAATGAGTGTGCCTATGGACTCATAGATGTGCGAGATCTAAGGCACTGCTGCCTCTGACTGCTAGCCTCGGGAGATCTGGAGTGAGATTTGGTGATATCACCACTGTGCTGCTCACCAATTCTCCTTGCTGAATGCTCTGACATGAGGAAGAAACGCCCTGCATCTGCCAATATTGTCACCTCCATCACCTTCAAGAGTTCAGTTTGTCTTTAAAAAGGCAAAAGTTCAACCAGTCACTTTTCACTGCTTATTGATTCTCCATAGCCAGAGGTTTGTATTAGCCATGTATTCAAAATTCGCTGACACATACCCCCATCCCGATTAGAGGTGCTAGAGGCACTGATAGCGTTTTTCCTCATCATTTCGTAGTGCATCCACATGGAAATAACATGATACTAAATAATAAACAAAAAGGGCAAATACTGTACATCTGGGACCGACGGGAAAAATGAATATAGGTTCTTAGGAGTGGCCATGACCATGCCAATTACCGAATACCCAAAGCGAGCACCTTTTAGTCCATATGGATAGGCTGCTACACCAGACCTGATCTGCGATGTTGCAGCAAATAATCTCTTGATAATCCTGAGCATGAGGCAGCAGTGTACAACTGAGTGACCTAAATGGCAACCAAAAGCTTTGTACCGCTAGTCACATATCTCTAGAATCAGTAAAAGAAAGAAAACAAAAAAAGATAGATGTTGCCTACTTGTGCTATGCTTGTTACCTAAATACAGAACAAAAGCATTTTGGTAAAACCAATGTTGGCATTTGCAAACTTGTTTTCCTCACCTTCCACGCAGATGTATTTGTGTCTCCATTCAATGCCATCTGTTCTCTGCATAGTTTTGCCTTCTCGCACAGAAATAAGTTTGTCTGTCCAGCTAAAATAAAAACATGTACATACAAGTAATTTCTCCTGAATGAGTAAGTGCAGGACACATTACAAAACACTGAACATGTGCTAGAAATAAGTAATGTTTACAGGAAAACAAAACTGCAGCCAAGATGACTGTACATCAACAATCTGTATCAAACACGCACGCTCATTAATTCCCCTTGAGACCTGTCAGTCAGGGAAATGCACTAGGGTAGGGGTAGCCAAACTTCGGCCCTCCAGCTGTGGGGAAACTACAAATACCATCATGCATCTCTCTCCGGGAGTCATGTCTGCGAGAATCTTGCAATGCCTCATGGGATTTGTAGTTCCACCACAGCTGGAGGGCCGGAGTTCGGCTAACCCGGCACTGGAGCGTCCATAGACATCTGATCATTTCTTTATTTAACCAGACGGAGTGACAATTCTCTGATGTAGCCACATAGACTTAAACCAGACCTAAAGTGGCAAGTTATAGCTTGTCTCTAATGCTCCCTAATATAAATACATTGCTTTCTCTGGGTTGCAGCAGGCCAGTGATTTTGGAACAGAGTAGACATTGACATCTGTGAGCAGGCTTTCATCCCAGAAGTCAGACGGAAAACAAAACCAAACCACACATGCAAGTGGTACATGCATGGAATCTCACATTTATACACTTGTATTATGGGTCATCACTGATATACCAAATCACATGGATCAGTGTCTTACATTTTCTAGTCTCTCTGTAATGATAAAAATAGTTTCTACGATATTCCATACACAAGAGAGTCACACAAGTCTTGAACTAGTTGTCCATACAATTGTACTTTATTTGAAGGATAATCCGTAAAACACCAAAACTGTTGCCAACTTTTAAGATGGTTTCAAATGCTACACACGTCACTTCTATAATAATGCATTTGTGCAATATGTGAAACAATCATAAGATGAAGTAATCCATCTGACTTGTTTTATGGCTCACGGAACTACAACATTAAAAAGTATTATTTTGGAGACAAATATCATTAAAAACGACCATGGTATGGAACTAGAAGCCAATCAGCTCCTCTGCCTGCACACAGGTTCCATCCTGGGATTGCAATTCCGCCCATGGAAAGAGGCCCGAAGCGATCTTCAGCAAAGAAGAGCTTTTTGTGCCCCCCTGCCTTACCACATAAGACACCGCCGTCTTGTTGTCCATCTGCAACTGGACCCGTCGACCTTGGACAAGCTAGAGAAAGGCATTGAGAGCCTCGAATGCTGCTTGTAACTCAAACGCATTCGAGTGTCCTGGTCTCTGAGATGCCCACCTTGACTGAACCTGGTGCCCCAGGCAATGGGCTCCTCATCCTGTTTCCTGTACACATATGACAGAAACGATTGCAGCAACGATCACTAGAGGATTACCTGGTAATAGACAGCGTAGAGAGAAATCCTTCACTTCAATAATCTCCTACCGAGTTGAATGGCTTCAACCGAAGAGTACATGCAATTCCCTGGAAGACAGCCAGCTTATATAAGCACTGCTGCCCTAGGCTGTCAGCGTTGTGCGCAGCCAGCTGAGCCTCGGCGTGAGCTCCACGCTGGTCCGCCGTCCGGCCCGCCCCCTGGAACACTGCGACCCAATCCGAGAGCAGCAGGAAGGGGCGGGACCCGCAACCCTGCTGGAACGCAGATGAACCGCAACTTATTTTATTAGTTTAACCACTTGCTGTCTGGAGCAATTTCTTACTACTTGCACACATGATAAAACCTGAATTTTTGGCTAGAAAACAGCTTAAAACCCCAACAATGATATATTTTCTGAAAGCAGAGGCCCTATAGAATAAAAACATGCTAGTTGCCATTTCTTATGTCGCATAGTATTTGGGGGTGTATGTTTATCAAACTGGTATTTTTAGGATTAAATGCACTAAAATGAAATTTAATGCAGAGAAACAGAATACCCAATTTTTTGGTAAAATATAAAAGACGGGGTCACATTGGCTAAATAAACACCAAACATAAAAAGCCTTAAAATCGCATTTGTACGTGAAGTCGCACAAAACTACAACACCCAAAATTCCCCATAGGGGACACTTTAAAAGCTTTTACCGCTCATAACTTTATTGCCATCACATAGGGGGCTAACTATCCCCCTATGTAATAGTAAATAATAATGTGACAGGTCCTCTTTATGAAGGCATCAGAAGTTTTTTAGACCCCTAATGTCACCTAGTGACCCCAAAGAAGCTGATGAAGCAGAGATCTGCTTCCCCAGCTTCTTCTCCTGGCTCCAACACCCAGAGAATGTAAACAGTGAAAACGGACGTGATGTAATACTAGAAGGGGGGGGGGACACAGCGCCACACCGTACAAGTGCCGGATCACAGAAACAGCAAATGGCCCGCCATTTAAATCAATTCCAAGAACACGGCTGCAGCGTAACCACTTCAGCGGCCAGACGTATATGTATCCACAGCAAGTGGTTAAACTACAAAAGTTAACAGTGTAGGTCTATTTTAAGTAGTTAATTGTAGTAAAAAAAAAGTTATATGCAGGTATGTTGGGTAAATAGCCAATTAATGAAAGTCATCTAAATGCCATCTGTAAAATATCAAAACTGAAAAAAGGATTTAGATTATATTAAACGCATAATTTAAAAAAAAAACTCATTAAAAAAGCACTCTATTTTATTGGAGAAACATCACTATAAAACAGAATTTTTGTACCCATAAAATCCCTGGAGTCCATTGAGGAACACTGATGTCTTGAAGATTCCTGCCTGCAGGAGGAGTGCACATTGGCAAACAAAATAAAAATAAACCACAATCCTAGATAACCCCTCCTAACAGCATTGCTTAGTTTTCCAGCAAAGTGTTACCTAAAGCATCATCATAAATACAGAGGGATGGGACCTGTGTCCCTAAATGGGCTCCAAGAAATAGTGTGTGCAGTTGTGACTACAAAAATCCTATTTTCCCTCTCATCTATTGGGGGACACAGGACATTTGTAACCTTTAGGATGTCCAAAAGTAGTCCAACTGAAGCAAACAAATCACTAACAGGCAAAGGAAGGAACAGAAAACCTGGGAGTGCCTTGTAGCTCAAAGAGCCGCTTGAAAGATCTTATGACCAAAACGGACATCAAATGAGACTGAAACATCCATCGGGCAGAACTTAGAGAATGTGTGAACAGAAGAGCAGGTGGCAACCTTGCAAATATGAGAAAGAGTTGCTTGAAAAACTCAGAAATCATAGAGTGCGCCTTGTTTACTCTGAGCCCGATGAAGGGGACCCTGTGTGGCCCCGAAAGCGCATGATGGCACTTTGAGTGATTATTGACATCAAATAAATGGATTTGCACTGACATCCGAGTCTTTGTCGTGCTGGTGTGCTGGTGACGTTCCCAACTTGACAGGAAAGGGTGGACAATGATCCTCAAGACCATAGGGATAGGGTTGGATGATGGCCTAATTAAGCACACTGGGGACTGTGGAACGACAAGCCAATGTACCCTTTCAGGGTCCATCAGGGATTACAAAAAGAGAATTGGACTTGCTGAAAGAAGCAGTGGCTGAGAAATAGCCTGAACCACAAACAGAAAATGAGGGGGAAATTCCTTTTTTTGAACTGGAGCTGAAAAAAAAGGGATAAAGAACAATGTACTGGTTGAGGTGAAAGGTACCTTTACTAAGCTAAGGAAGTCCTGGGTCCCAACACCATCTTATCCAGCAATGGTTCCTTGCAGGATAAGGTTGCCTGGATGCTAGTATAGGAGGGGTGATATCCTGGTTTGGTCTACAATTTTTTTTGCCAGTGTCCAGTCCTCCTGTAGACGGCAGTATAACCTAAAGGTTAAAGACTTTCTGTGTACCTCAATGGATGGAAAAAAACACTATTTACAAAGTTTAGCATCTCAAGTATCTGTATAAAATATGGAAAGAAGGCAGTAGCATGTAAAAATAAAAACACAGATGTGTCATGGCTGGTACCCCATAATATGAAACTTACTCAAATTCTGTAGCAAAATATTTTAAGAAACCCACAAACAGGTCTCCCAGAGAGGCACCATTTTTGGACTGGTACTTCGGAATATGGCGAGGAGCAAGGTGTACTAGGTGCAGCTGCATGGTAGGGTTAAAACATTCCTGAAAGAATAAAATGAAAAATTAAATTACAAATTCTGTAACTAAAGGAAAAATCCACTTTTGTAGTAGTTTGTGATACAACTAGGATACCCTGAGAAATATCGTATATACTCGAGTATAAGCCGAGATCTTCAGCCCATTTTTTTGGCTGAAAAGTGCCCCCCTCGGCTTATACTCGAGTCAGCGTCATTTCTTCTTACTTACCTCGCCGAGCGTCGCGTCACTGCTGCTCCGGTGGGCGGCGCTCCAAGCGGGGTCATCTGGCAGTCTCCGGGTCCTAATTTAGGTGGCCGGAGACTGCCAGATGAACCCGCTCGGAGCGCCGCCCACCGGAGCAGCAGTGACGCGACGCTCGGCGAGGTAAGTAAGAAGA
>NW_017306302.1:139535-148323 GCF_000935625.1 Nanorana parkeri | reverse complement strand
GCAGGGGAGCAGGGATGAGTCAGCGGCGCGCTGATCAGACGAGAGGAGCTCCAGGTGGGGTTGTAATTTAGCGGGCAGGCACCTGCAAGTCAGCTAAATTAGGACCCCACCTGGAGCTCCTCCCACTGGACCAGCGCGCCCCTGACTCGTCCCTGCTCTCTCCGGTGATGTGATGATCGATCACCGGCACACGGACACAGTGAGTGAGGGCTGATTGGGGGGGGAGATTTATTAAGCAATTATATATGCATTGTCTGCACTGTATTAGCAGTATATACTACATATAGAGTATATACTGCTAATACAGTGCAGACAATACATTTACAATTATTGTAACATGATGATCTGTATGTAGCCCTGTACTATGGATCATTTAACCCATTCATGTTAGCAGAGGATCATTGTAAATGTATTGTTGCAGGCACTCTATATGTACATGTACTATATACTACATATAGAATGCACTGAACAATAGATTTACAATTATCCTCTGCTAATATGAATGGGTTAAATGATCCGTAGTACATGATATGTAGCCCTGTACCCCCTTTTCCACTTACAGAGCTAGGTTATTTTTCTTTTAAATAAATATTCATGTAATTGTATTGGTATCTATCTACCAGTAGCTGCCTCATTTCCCTCGGCTTATATTCGGGTCAATACTTTTTCCCAGTTTTTTGTGGTAAAATTAGGTACCTCGGCTTATATTCGGGACGGCTTATACTCGAGTATATACGGTAAGTCTTATCACAGAGTGACAAAGTGAGTACACATTACAGTACACTTGTTTGAGGGTTATAGTTTGCCATGTGCTTTTGCTTCTATAAAGCATTCAGTGAACCTTTTAATGTGAAGAAATGGAGTGTATCCGTGAACTGAACTTTATTTGCCACATGGTTAAGTATCAAACAACCTCCATCATTCGCCTCTCACCTTATGTCTAGACCTCATAATTGAATGGAGGTCTAGATTTAGTGAACCTTGTCATTTATTTATAAATTGAGGTTACTTATTGGCGTATTACACCAGTACTTTTTTTTTTTAATCAATGAACGTTATTCAAGTTGTGCCCCAGGGTTTAGCTGGCTCTATTATGCTGCGGAACTGGGGAAGAATCATCAAGAGCACTTAGGTACTTAAGTAGCCATAGGCTCCTTCTGGTGTCAATCACCCTTTAAGATGGAGAAAAGGGGCGTGGCCTACTGCAGGGCTGTGTGTGTCTATGGACACACACAATAGTGCCTCCATAGCAGCCACTTAGCTGATGGAGGCACCCGTGCAGGGGGCGGGGAGAGCATGCAGGGATCCACTAGAAAACGAGGAATAGAAGCTTTTTTGAAGAAAAAGATTTATAAGAAGGTGGGCCACCTAGATGGAAAAGTAAAATTAAAAACGAAGCTTTAATATCAATTTAAAGCTGAACTCTGTTATTCTTAAAAAAAATATGTTATTCTTCAAAAAAATACCTGAACAATGCCTGCATCCAAATCAGATTGTTCAGATATTTCGACAGCCAGCGGGGCCGACTGGCAAGATACTGAAGCTTGGCCCAGCGGGAGATTCTTCCATCCACACAGTTTAGCGTAGATGGAGGAATCCGTTACACTTTTTCCATCTGACCACAGAAAATCTGCAGATAATTGTAAGGTGTATGGCCAGCTTTAGACTGACCGCTTTGCATTACCTCCTCTCCACTAGGCAAGAAGGCAGTTCCCAACGGGGGAATAACTGGGTCTTGGGGGAGAGCCTGGAGCAAAATTTTCATTTAGTAATATTGCTCCAGTGAAAAGCTCATACTGGGGAGTGCTTTCTGTATGCATTGGTAAAAGAAAGGTTTACTTTAAATTACCTTGTTCATCAATGTAATAGTTCATTCGACATTTGTGTCAAGCAGAGTAATCTCAGTGCAGACATGGGCTATTAATTAGCGTCATCTCTTGGTGTGAGTTAAATTGGTGTGAGTTAAAATTAGTAAGAGGGCTACTTACTATGCAATGTTACGTTTTACCAATGTATTCACAAGGGATGAGCAAGTATTAGTACAATTTGCATATGCTCTGCTCCACTGCAGACTGTGAAAGTCTACAATAGGGCTGCAACCAACTAATCGATCATCGATAATGAGAATTGTGGTCAACAATTCTCATTATATAGTAGTTTATCTGGATCCCCTAGTTCTCTCCTCCCTACTGGGAGACGGTTTTTCATAGGCTCTGTGTCCCACTCAGATCACCACTGCTCCCAGCGGGGATCGGAGGGAACACAGACCCCTGCAGAGGATGCCCAGCAGTGAGGAGAGCTCCTCCCAAACCCATCCCCTCCCCGCTGGGGGGCAGCTGCATGTTTGTCTCCCCACCGATCTCTGCTGCACTCCCCGGCCTGTATCGGCAGTAGGGATCAGAGGGGATACAGATTGCAGCATCCGGCGCCCAGCAGGGAGGAGAGAACAGCTGTCAGCCAACGTCGCTGTGACTCTGCAACCCCCCACACATCTGCCCTGCAATAACCAGTCTGTTATTGGTTATTACAATAACCAATAGTAGGCTGGCTATTGTGCCCACCCACTGCCTGCTGTTAAACAGCAGAGGACGACCTGAAGGAGAACCTGTATACCTTTAGGTCCCTCCTCTGCTGATTGACAGCAGGCAGTGGGCTGGGGCAATAGCCAGTTTTCTGTTGGCTATTACAAACATTTCAAGTTTCAACACTCCATTTGTGTACTTAAAAAAACAAAAAAAAAACATCCTTAATTTAAAAAAACTGAAATCGGACAACTAATAGGTTATGAAAATAATAGTTACAGCTCTAGTCTACAATCTTTACATGAAATGGGGCACAAAAAAAAAAAAATCACCCTATAAGCAGATGTTCCAGTTAACCCTCCCTCAGTGCTGCCCTGTATCATCATAAACCACAGCTTGGCCATGAGGTATAGCAATTACACTGAATTTAGACAGGTTTGCTCATGCTGTACACATGTTTAAGCTGCAAAAAAGGTAAAATAGAAAATGGTACTTACGGGGTAATCTTTCTGTAGAGATGGAAGAACTGGTTCAGGTAGAGCTATAAAAAAAAAAAGTAAACATTTTATTCAAGCGTATAGTTTTTGTAGTACATCTATCAATTGATCATTTCTCCAGCTTGAAAATGTACATTGACTGGAACAAAACAAGTTCACTTCCATATGGCCCGGCTCCACCATATGACACATTGCTTGCACCCAGGTATCTGTTATGGATCTCCATGTACTTGTCATGTATCATGGTAACAGGAGGTGTTGAAGCAATTATTAATATAAAAGCTGTACCTTTCTGTAAAAGAACACAATGTTATGGCATCTATCCTGCCTATAAGGCTAACTTGTGGTATTTAAACATGGAGTTAAAAATAGGATTTTTCCTCGCCATGAAATTAATTTTCTTGCAGTCCATTGAGGGACATAGAAAATATTTTTCACCAAGTTATACTGCTGCCTACAGGAGGAGGACGGGACATAGGCAAACAAAAAACCTGTAGGCCGGCCTAAGAAAATCCATTCTACCATCAGTATGCCTCAGTTCACTAGCAAAGCAGCATCAAGAGCATGATTGTAAACAGTGGGGCAGACAACAAACTGGAATGGTTAGTCTGCGGGTACAGGGATCCTCTAGTAGATGCAGAGCAACACCGTTTGCTTTTACTAGAAGTTCCCTGTACCTGTAGACTAACCATTCCAGTTTGTTGTTGAATCAAGAAGAAATGGGGTCCCCATCCAGTGTCCTGCACCGGGTACTGAGATGTGACCGCGGTGCAGAACAAGGCAATGGAAAGTCAGTTATAGGGACACTATGGGCAATACTGGTGGCTTGGTGGAGTGGTAAACCACCAAGATCTCTAATGTCAATCCAAACTCCAAGCTGGGTGAAAGGCAGGATTTCAGAGACAGGGCCCTCATCATTACCACATGCTATTTTTCCCCGTGTCCCCATTGTTTCCCCTGTAGGCAGAACAGTGGCTTTGTAGTTAGCACTTCCACCCTGCAGTGCTAGGGTCCTTCGTTTAACTCCTAGACAGAACACTTTCTGCATGGAGTTTGCTTCCTGTGCATGGGGTCAAACGCCTCCCATTAAAAAAAAAAAAAATAATAATAATAGGTGTGTGTGTAGGCATGTGTGATTGTACTATCCATTCAGGTAGACACTGATGTTTGAACTGATAAAATTGACAGCTATGATGCAAAGGTGTTCCTTGATATCCTGAACTGAATCAGCATGTGGCTGTTTTTTACGCAAATGAGGACCATCAAAGTATTCATTGGGCTGGACACTGATGAATGAAGATCGGCCAGGACTGTCATGTCCTGGGGCAAGCCTGACCCCCTGCTGGTATTTACTTCCCACGCCTGTGTCAGCAAGGAAGCATATATGCTGGGATGGGGGCAAAGGATGGAACCTTCTTCCTGTGTAATCTTCTGCACGAACCTAGCTCACAAGAAGGAACAATGGTGATCTTGGTGACCTCTTGAACAGGACAAGTCTTTCTGAACTCTACAATCAAGAAGGTGATTCGCTGAGACCTCCTGGAGAGGAGTGGTCTGAGAACAGAGTGAATGAGAGTGAGAGAATGATGGTTAGCTGAAGTATCCTCACCTCAATTCCTATCCCTCCAATTCCCTTAATTGTAATTAGAATGTATGTATATCCCTACTTAATCCTAAATAAACCCAACACTTATTTAAGATTCAGTTGTTCATCAGTAATTTAAGGCACCCCCAAAGCAGAGCACATTCTACATGATCTGAATAGAAAGCACAGTAAGAATTGTTGGCGCTATAAAAATATATAAATCAATCGTTGGCAATGATCACTATACTACAAATCATGTCTGCTCAGCCCACAAATGGATTTTTACCAATAAAAAATCCCCTGGGCATTAGCCTGACCTATATAAGATATACAAGTCTGTCAGTTATAAGGTACCCATAATTTTTGTAATAAAATAGAAAGCCATTAATAAAATGATAAATTCTGCATGGTTAGACCTCCTTCATTTAAATGAGGTATTGTAATTTTAGCAGATGCTGAACAAGGACAATGCGGGTTTGCATCAAGATGTGAGAGGTAGCCAAGGACTCTGCAGAGATGTCTTCCCCCTCATTTTAGCCCACTCCCTGTTCATCTTTCCACAAAGCCCTTTCGCCTCCTGTGTATGGCTAATCATGCAAACAGTGTCTTTCTTCACTAATGATGACTGTTCTGCTGCAGAGTCAGTTAACAGCTGTGAGTAACAGTCAGGCCCACAGGGAAAAAAGGATCAGACTCAGCCCACACAAGACCCAGTCAACACACTCTTCACTTTCCAGACAAAGCTCTGCACAGAGTGAGATCACCTGCTGTGCACATTCATCTACCAAAGCACCATCAAAGAAGAAGAGTTACTTACTTTGTAAATAGTGCAAAACCATTAAAACAAGACTATAGCTGCTCAGGGTTCCACGACTGGCATCATTTATGCCATGGTGACTGGCCCACTTCTTAACAACCAGAACTAAAGGACGAACGCGGCTCTCTACTGCAAAATCAGAGGGAGAAAGTCCAATTAGCTTCACTTACTACTAAGTACTGTAATATAAAAATATAAATACAATAATACAGGTTAAAATCACTGTTTTTTTTAAATCTGTATATCTACTTTACAATTGAACAAAAGGCAGAGTAGCCTGCAATTTTACAAACACAATCATTTGGAACCTCCCAATTTAGAAGCCCATAAGCAAATGAAGACCAACACCTAGGTCAGGGGTAGTCAAACTCCGGCCCTCCAGCTGTGGTGAAACTACAAATCCCATGATGCATCTGTCTCTGGGAGCCATGTCTGTGGCTGTGAGAATCTTGCAATGCCTCATCAGATTTGTAGTTCCACCACAGCTGGAGGGCCGGAGTTCGGCTACCCCTGACCTAGGGTCACATTTGAAAATGGCTGAGCACCCCGGCTCTGGTTATTTCAAAAAGTGACACATGTAATTATTAGAAGTGCACCAAAATGGAAATCTAAAAACCGACATTTTAAAAAAATGTCAGGCTGAAACCGAAAATGTTTTTATTTTAATTTTCAAACTTTATTTTATTTATTTTTTATAAACGTTTAAATTTAATATTTATTCGTTTTTATTTTGTACTTTACTTTTGGGGGCTTTGGGGAAATATTAGGGGTCTAAACAGATCCGATATTTCCCTTTTAAAATAGAAAAAGATTTTGAGGACAGAGTCCTCAATCTCTTTTTCTGCAACCCTTGTTATCAATGAACAGGAATCCTATACTGAGTTTTTCTGTTCATTCATAAACATGAGGACAGAGTATGGTTACCACAATCATGAATCGACAGGAGGTGATGTAGATCACTCCCATTCATTCATAATTGATATAGTAACCATACTCTGTCCTCAATTATCTACAAACACTCAGCGATCATTGATCATCAAGTGTTTGTACCTAGCTCTCCATCCTGACAGCTGTCACAGGAGACAAAGCGAGCGGTGCAGGGATGAGAGCTCAGCCTCCTGTGACAGCGCTGGCTGTCTCCGCCCACACACCGCTCTGCCGATCTGTGATAGGATGCTGAGCAGTGTGGGAGGAGAGACTGCGGCCACTCACATCGCTCTCCTCCCACAGTGCTCAGCAGCCTATCACACTTTCTCTCCTCCGCGCTGGGACACAGAGCAGCGCTCAGCGGGGAGGAAAAAAGTAGGGATGCGCCAATGTATCGGCACAAAAATTGCACTTTCTGCATTTAGCCAAAAGTGCAATTTTCGGCCGATATATCGGTGCATCCCTAGTAATTATATCACCTTTGGGGTTCGACTGAAGTTTCTGTTCAGCAATGTATTTACCATTCAAATGCATGAAGTTGTGCTTGAATTGAAAACAGTGTTTGACAAGAAAAGGCTGCATTTGACCTGCTTAGGAAACAGTGCAACATAAAGTAGGTGAAAAGCAGCCTCTGAACTGTCATGTGTACTGTTCTATTAAAAGTCAACAGGATTTTGTTGACCTGCATTTGACATGTGTTCCAAATGCACGTCAAACGAAGGGGCGGAAGGGGGGGGGGAACACCCACTAACAGGAACCCTTACTCACTTTTACTAAGAGGAAGAAGAACTTACTGTGTGCATAGGTTCGGAGAAGGAATGTGTTTCTGATTCCTACGACATTGTTTACATTCAAGTCAAACTCCACACCACTAGCAAAAGAGAGACACAGGTAAGTTTGGCACTATAACAACCCATTTTACTGCATGACACTGATTTGTAGCCAAAGGTTCATATGTGTACATGAAGACTGAGTGGTATAATGTAATATGTCCAAAGCTTGGGGAACAGTTCTGTTCAATGTGATAACCACAAAGCATGCATGTTTCTCTCTAAGCCACAGTATAGCCAACTCTGTGCACCTCTGTGCACTATTTGCAGCATTGCAGATAAGACTGCAGGCCTGCTTTCCAATATCAGAACCCTAATGTTTTGCTTTAAAGAAGTACTGTCACCTGTCCAACCAGGGAAAAATTACAGTTTGTCCTGATAACTCTCCCGTCCTCCCAGCAAAGTATACTCAATTGATCTGCATTCCCTTTGCCACCTACCCACTGCAGGAGTACACCCTGGGTAAGATTCAGTTACCTGGGTGGATGAAGTAACTGGCACTCCCCCAATAGGCCATGTTTAAGCCTGGCAATTGAGAGCTCAGGCCTGAGTACTGTGGGCAGAGTGGAGGGCCCCTGCTCCTCCATACCAAGAAGCCCTGCTCTGGTAAAGCAGTGGGGGAGCAAAGACTGGTGAGTAATCCTTACTGGAGGAAGGGTTCTTATCAGACACAATGAATCTGCCCTGAACGGGCAAAGTAGTTAAAAAACAAATCCTGGCACATAAAAAAAACAAAACACAAAAAACAATGATAATGTAAGGCGAGTTAGGGACAATGAAAAGACAACTCTGACCAAAATACAGATACAGAATGAGACTGCTGGTTAGGAAAACACTTTTGTCAGTTAAAGTGGAACTAAACCTTTCTATGATCCTATCCCCAAAGAATGGGGCCATCTAAGGCCCCATTCACACTGAGCGACGAGCGATATTGAGCGACTTTTTCCTATTGGGCTGTATGCAATAAGGAGCAAAATCTCTCGCAAAAAGGGTCATGTAGGAGCTACAAGCGATATTGAGCGACGAGCTGTGAAGAGCTCCATTGAAATGGATTGATGAAGCTACATAGAGCGATATCGCATGGAAATATGAGCGATAACTCTGCAAAAATCGCTCCATAAATCGCTCAGTGTAAATGGGGCCTTAGCCTCCACTTAGATCTGCAGTTCCCATGATGCTGCACACATGACCAGCTTTCACTCCCCAATTGGAGTGAAAGACTCCTTGAGAGCTGACAAAACACACCGACAACTGTGTAAGCTATCACCTTGAATGCAGCACACACTACAAATGTGCGACTAGACAGAATGTATAGGAAGGAAGGGGTAAGGGGATGGGAACAAAGAGTGAGCTTAATGTTTAGCTCAGCAAAAATATTTCTCCACTAATGCAGCAGAATAAAAAGAATAAAAGCATTTTAGCATTTTCCCTTCTAGCAGTCAGCTAAAATAGAGGTGCTTGAAGTGAATACCAGTGTGATGGCCTCTTTACTAAGCTGATTGACAATTTGTCACTACAGTTTTAGAACACTCTTAGGGCTCATTTCACAAAGCTAACACACCAGAAACCTTTATAAAAAAAAAAAAAAAAAAAAACAAATTAGTCTTTAA
>NW_017306302.1:117319-139334 GCF_000935625.1 Nanorana parkeri | reverse complement strand
AAAAAAAAAAAAAAAAAGAAATTGATTTTATATTTACAGTCACATGGCTGGAAATAAAGAACTGAATAAAGCTGTGTAAAGCTTCATACATTGTGCCCAATATATAGAAAATATGTACAGCAGTCAGTTTAAAGAGAACCTGTGATAACTGGGTTTGCACATCTGAACATTCAGTTCCACATTTTTAGCATTCTGCATGCTTAAGAAAAAAATGATATTTATTTAGCTTTAATCAATCTGCCTTGGCCTGTCGCTTCAAGTCTGAAAGTTGCTGCTTACCAACTCTCCAACTTTAGACACAATCAGATGTTGGGAGACAGTATGTGAGGTCTGACAGTAACTTTGGTATGTAAGGAGACCTCTGATCCTGACAGTCAGACTGAAATGTTAAGATATAGGATGAATAAGTAGAGCCAAGTAATAAGGTACATATTCATCTTTCATAGGAAGTCCTGTATAGTTATAATTTATGACTGAATAGTTTAGTTCTTCCATAGTGACTGGTCCCTATAAAGTCACACAGAATAAGTACTATTACACCAGCTCATTTTTAATCATATGAAATTAAAGGGTATTTCTACATTTGCAGCCATTTGAGAACCCCTCTCAATATGCTTGTCATGTGTTTCTATTCACACAGCATACCTAAACAAATTATTTTTAGCCGTTTCGTTGGAACAAGATTATACATAGAAAGCTTCTAGTCGTTAAGGAAGAACTCCGGGGGGCATACAATTCTTATCCCTGCACTGCAAGTGTTAAATTATGGTATCTAGGTGCCCAAAAAACAAAACAAAAGTTATACTTACCTGAACTTTGAATTCGGGCCAGCTGTGGCAACGCTCCCTCCAGCCTGTGTCTTCCTCCGCTGCAGCGATGGTATGTCCCTCGGCGTCCTCAAGTCCCATACACTGTATAGAAAGTGATGACTTAAGGGAGAGAGGCTCAAGGAACAGGTCTAAGACCAAGCCCGCTCCAAGGATCAGGCGAGTGTAATTTTTTCTTTTTTTAACCTAGACACAAATGAGCACTTAAAGGATAATTAAAGCCTCAGGTTTTTTTGCATATATCTACTGCTAGCTACCACAACGCTTTGAAAAGGGTTAATACTTACCTGTGTCTTCCCTGCGCGCTCCCGTCCGAAAATGTGAAAAATCTCGGTCGGCCACAAAGCATGTTGGGGCGGGCGCATGCACAGATCACATTTTTGGCAAGGACACAAGGAGAGACACAAGGTAAGTCTATGGGCGTGTGCACCCGCATGCAGACACCGTGGGACAGGAAGTGCCAGCAAGCTCAGAGGAGTCAGCGCTGGATCAGAGACCTGCAGCAGTGCTGGAGAGACAGATGACAAGATGATCGGATTAAGAGACATCATTTAAGGTAAGTGCTTTCATTAACATTTTTGACTTTAATGTCACTTTAAAGTTTTTCCCCCGGAGTTCCGTTTAAAAAAAAATTCCTGCGAGCTGATAAGGGACTGACTGTTCATGAACTTTAAAAAAACAACAAACAAAAAACTGTCCCTCAATGTCCTTAGGTCTTTAAGACCCTTTGTTAGGACAGACAGTCCTGCTCATGTAGTTTACACATGATAATGAAATCTGCCAGCACAGTAAAGATGGGTTACCAATTTGAAAAAAAAAAACTCCAACCCCCCAGAGAGTGAGTACTAAGCAGGATTTTTCAGTCCAGGAGTTTGCAGAAACATCATGGAACAAAGGGATACAGCAAATTTTCATTTTTTTGCTAAGTGAATGGGAAAATGGAACAAATGTAAAAGTAAGTGTAATCCCAATTCAGCTGCAAAGGTATAAATACACGTTAAGTACTGTAGTTTGATTAGGAAAATACAAAAAGTGCATTTCAGCAGGTTAGCAGTCACAGAGCATTACCTGACTTTGTCCCTGAACTTTACAATTGGCACTTTTGCTCTGATGAGTTGAGGTCTTTCAATATAAGCTAAAAAAACAAACCAACATGCAAGGCTTAATTAAATGAGGCAATATAAAAGAAAGCAAATACTTGTCCATATTATTCGAAATATCCATTACAGAATAAAGCCTACTTTTAGAAAACACAGAGAACCAATCGATACTTCTAAAGTAAAAAACATTGGCAAATGCTGGCATGGACAAAGACTGGAAATACTTACAAAGTCGGGTGTAGAAATGTTTTTGGAGTAAGCTTAGTATGTGTCTTGCTTCTGTTTTCTGATTCATCTGCCAGAAAACAAAAGCCTTATGTTTAAAAGGGAAGAAAATGTTTTGCATCTAAAAATATTTTGTGCCAAATTTTTAAATTGCAGATAAAGCAGAAAGTTAGGCAAGTGATCCTTGCTTGGATCTTCTGCTGCTGCCAATGTGTTCCACTGATGGAGAAGATCCTAGCAAGGCCTTGTAACACAGATATTTATTGGAGAGCAAGGGGCACTTCAACTCCTTAGTGACAAAGCTGCAGAAACTTTATTTGCTTTTGGGGACCGGAGCTATTTTACCATTTTTCTAAAGGACAAAATGAGCTTTATTTTGATGTGATATATGCACACACACAAAAATACCCACCAAAACATTTTTCACAGCTATGGCAATAATGTGTACATAATTAGTGTAGTTAACAGAAAGTAATTCATAATAAATTATTTTATTTGTCCTGATTTATAGGGTATGTCTGGGATTTCAGTTTATTTTGGGAGTGGAACAATTTTAGAATGTGGTGTTTGTCTCCTATCTTTAATAGCCTCCTTCTCGCTATATTTTCTTATTTTTTTAATTACATTTTTTTTTTTTTTACTTTGGCTTTTTTTTTTTTTATTTAAAAAAAATAAAAAAAAATGTAAAAAAACCTTTATATTTAAATTTGTATTTTTTCAAACTAGGGGCACTAATTAATTAGTTATTGTTTTTTCTTTAATTTACAGGGCATTTGATACTTAGTATCTCAGAGTAGAATACAGTATTCTCCTCAGAGATAGTTTGTATCCGTTTGTAACACACAGCCGGCTCGCAGTTGCACAACACAGTGAGCTGCTGCCAGCTTTGTGGCCGTCATGGCTCTGCGATTACAGCGATCAGCTCTAGCTGTGATCACAGGGCTGTAACCACCTAATCTGCTGTTGAGGGTCTGCCTCAGACCCAGAGGGACCCATCAACAGCAGTAACTCAATGAGTGCTGTTCCCTTCACAGGCCAGCGCTCATTGTACCGCACGGCAGGATTATCCCATCACTGGTCGTAAACGAACTGAACAATTGTGACGGAATAATCCTGTCATCAGTCGAGAAGGGGTTAAAGTGACACTAAACTCAGGTGTTAAAAATGCATTAAAGTGCCTGAACGGTTGTCAAAAATGGTATCACTCGGCTGTAGATCCTCAAATCATCTCTGAATTGGTGCTGACACTGTCCTTCCTTCTGGAGGGGGGCGACTTTTGTCCCCCATGGTCCCTGTGTGTGTTGTAAAGTAGCCATGTAGTACTATGTTTATCCAGATATTACAGGAAACTTCTTACAAACCTAGAATTGCACAACTACACAAGAAGTGAAAGAAGCTGGCTTTCTAATCACAGTTCTACATTTTATTTCTAATGCTGTACAGAGAACATTGCAAAACTACCAAGAGAAGTAAAAAAATACAACACTTCCCCAACAGAGTTGTTTTTCTCCCATTATAAAAGTTGGACTCCATTTACAGATGGGTGCTATATGCAAAGGGCTCCCAGATTCACCTGCATTTTGGATATCAGGTAGAGGAAACATAAGGCCAACTTCATAATCATAACTTCACTTTAGGATCTCAGGAAGCCTTTGCAGCCATAAGTAAGCTTAAGGTCTCAAACACAGGGCAGAGTGGGGCCGTACATATCTGTATGCTGTGCACGGCTGTATCGGGCCGTTCCCAGGAAGGAACAGATGCTGCGTGTGATTGTAAGCAGCAGCCTGTTCTTCCCTATGGGAGTACGCAGCGGTACGCCGTCATACGCGCACATCCATGCGGGTGTCCGTACTCGGACGCAGGCAGGATGGATACTGTCTGCGTCCGAGCATTGACACCTGCATGGATGTGCAGTTCGGGTGAGCGTACGGCCGTGTACTCCCATAGGGAAGAACAGGTTGCTGCTTACAATCACATGCATCACCTGTCCTTCCCAGGAACGGCCCGATGCGGCCATGCACGCCACACGGATCTGTACGGCCCCACTCTAACCTGTGTGAATGAGGCCTTAAAAGCAACATATCTAAAAGCTGGTTAAAATATTCTAGTTCTTATAAATCAAGTCCAAAGCATTCCGAAAACTAGACAACAGACTAAAGGAGAATAAGTCACATACATCTAGAGTCACATGGATCTAAAGACCTTCATCTACCCTGGCCTTGTTGTGGGAGCTAGCATTCTCAGCAAATAGCAGCAACTTGCAGGTGTGATGACTAACCTCAGGTAACTACATGTGTAAGTGCTATTCAGTGTGAAATACGTCAAGGGATTAAACTGTCTTTATGTTACTCTGTTAAGCCTTGAATAAATATTTTACATGCAGCATCCGGTTTGTGCCATTATCATCATCATCCTCCTCATTATATACACACACACATACATACACATGGACAAATTTACAGCTCATTGAAACAATGCTTCATTCCTCCTGAAAACTGAAGAAATCAAAAGCAATTGTCTCATGTATATCCGCATGCCTTTGGTTTGCCATACAGCAAAACAAATAAAGCTTGAAAAGGGAGAAATTATGGCTTATTGTACAAAGATATTCTAAAATGGTTTGGCCAGATACGTTGATAGCTCTAGAAAAGATTTTAAATAATTGGATAATGGCAATATTTCAAACTGCTTTCTGTGATTAGCATTTCACATGATTTAAATCTAAAAATCAGTCAGTAAGCTTATTTAAGAGGAGAAAAGTAGTTACTCTGCTGTTTGGTATCATTGTGTGCACCACATTGAACATGGGTCAGAAGAAAGCAAAGGAGAGAGAGTTCTCTCAAGAAATGGAAAATAGAATTATAGGGCTGCTGAAATTAACGATTTCTCAATTAATCGTGAAACTTTTTGATCGATTAAAATTCATTTGATCGCTAATGAAAACAAACACCTCTCTTTGCCGCCTTCCGGGAGTCCCACCGGCGATCCGGTGACGTCACGGACATCGACGTCACCGGACTCCTCCAGAGTCCGGTGATGTCGATGTCCCCAAGTGGCTCCGTCAGCTAACGAAGGGGAGGGGGGAGGAGTCCAGTGACGTCGATATCCGTGACGTCACCAGACTCCTCCCCCCTTCCCTTTGTTAGCTGAAGGAGCCACTTGGGTCGGTGAGTTTGCCCAAGAAACTTTCTGCACGAGTGCCAGGCAAGGCATTGCCCTATACACATACAGCACAGTAATGAAGTAATACAATGAACTAGAATCACACTAATCCAGCACGTTATTATTCTGAGTTGCCCCACTCAAGCGACGGCCATATTGAATGGGGCACATGTCCAAAAGAAAGCTCTATCTGTCCCCAAAAAAGGGTATAAAATTCATTTCAGTACAGCGCTGCATGACGGAATAAATGTCAGTCAAAGTACCGCAGCGCTGAATACTGAAAAATGGCCTGGATGGGAAGGGGGTTTAACACCGCGGATGTCAACTGGTTAATAACGTTCTGGATTAGTGTGATCCTAGTTCATTGTACTACTTCATTGCTGTGCTGTATGTGTATAGGCCAATGTAGTTGGATCTGTATGTGCGTTATAATTAATCGAAATTAATCGATTAAAAAAATTTGATTAAATCGAACACAAAAATTTTAATCAGTACCAGCCCTAGAAATTATAGACCAGCAAGGCAAAGGATATAAGACCTGATGTTCCTGTGACTACAGTTTCAAATATTGAGAAGTTTAGTGTAGCCAGCCTCCATTAACAAGGCCGTAAGAGAAAAATAAATAAAAATCGACCCCAGATTGTAGAGAATAGTGGGAATGACAAAGAGCCAAGGAAAGCTTCCAAACAGATACAAGCAGAACTCCAAGGTCAAGGTACATCAATATCGGATTGCACCATCCATTGTTTTCGGAGTGACAGTGGGCTCAAAGAAAGAAGACGGCTCAAGAGGACTCCACTGTGGAAAGAAAAACGTACAAAAGCCAGACTAGATTTTGCTAAACTGCATATTGGCAAACCACAATGCGTCTAGGAGAACATCCTTTGGACAGATGAAATAAAACTGGAGCTTTTTGGCAAAACACATCAGCTCTATGTTCACAGATGAAAAACTAAGTTTTTGAAGAAAAGAACACTGTACCTACTGTGAAACATGGAGGAGGCTCGGCTATGTTTTGGGGCTGCTTTGCTGCCTCTGACACGGAGTGCCTCCAATCTGTGCAAGGCACAATGAAATCTCAAGAATATGAAGGAATTTTGCAAAAAAATTTACTACTCAGTGTCTGAGAGCTCTGTCTAAGTCCTAGGTTTCTCAACAGGATAAAGGACCCAAAAATCCAGCTAATAGCACCTAAGAATAGTGAAAAACAAAACACCAGTGTATTCTAAAGTGGCCTGATCTGAATGCTATCAAAGATCTATGGAAAAAGCTAAAACATGCAGTCTGGAGAAGGCACCCTTTAATTTTTCTTAAGGAGTGGGCCACACTACCGGTTGGCAGAGGAATCTGTGGGGTCATTTTTTGTGGAAGGGTACCAACAAATGTGTGTGTGTGTATTGCTATATATGTTGGGAAATTCCGATCGTGTACTTAGGGACAACATTTATCAGAGGTGCCTTGACGCAACAGTGTATAAAAGTAGTTTAACAGTTTAGGTTTTTTGTTTTTGCTATCTAGCCTGAAAGTGTGCTGGGGACCCTTTTGTGTATGTGTGTATTGTGACAATGCTTTTGGAGGGCTGGAGGTTACCCGTGGTTCTCAGCCATACAGGTAGAGGTGATCCAGGATATGTGTGTTACATATGGATTTGGATAGGATAACGCCTCTAATTCTGAGTCCATATTTTGGTACTGACCAGCACCCACTGATTATGCAGCTGTGCACAGCCCTTATGGTACAGGTGCTGGCGAGTGTCCAGAGTTGCATCTGGGACACAGGAGGTCTCTGCCCAGGAGGGCACCACCCAGGAGCTAGGGTGGAGGTCAGTGCAGCAGGGAGCTGCAAGGTGTATACCAAATTAGCAAGTCAGGAGGGTCTTTGTGTTGTCTGAGGGACACAGACAAGGGCCTGAGAACTAAGGCCAGAGCAGTGGTGCTGCAAAAGCAAAACCAGGAGGCTGAATGCATGTTTTTGTAAAGAGAAATGTAGAACAACCCCTGCTAAGGCAACTGCATTATGTTTTGAGAACTTTGTTACTAAAAGTGGGTAAGGAAGCCCTAAAACGTGAGTAGCCAAATCCTTAATGCCCTACTGTTTAAGGCTAGTTCTCACACTATATATATATATAGATATAGATATAGATATAGATATAGATATAGAGAGAGAGAGAGAGAGAGAGAGAGATCTAGATAGATCTATCTAGATAGATATATCTCCACAACATTGTCTGCAGAATGTATCTAGCTCTGGACCGACCAGCATCTATATAGGGACCAGGGTACACAAGAAGAAGACCATGCGCTCAGGACAACTTTGTTTTTTTATGAAAAAGATTAGACTGAGGAATTAGGAAGTGTGACTTTAACGCATTAAGAAAACAATTTGTATGTAACCAGCAATTCCACATACTATACAATGAAAACTTGAGTGTAAGTACTTACTGGCTCCTCTTTCATAACCAAGCACAAATCTGCATCGCTGCTTCTTGTGCCAAACCCATTGAGCGAAGAGCCAACCAAGTACAGCCTGCTCTCTAGAAAGAGTAAAGCATAATCATGAAACAAAATAATAGGCAACAAATGGATCAAACCAGCTGTCTATGTACCTACGGGGGAAGATTTGCTGAATTTCTCTCTGGAGTTCTGCTCGACAGACATCTTTCTTTTTCAAGTCAGTGACTTGCTGCTGACAGGCTTGAAACAAATCCAGAATCTGCTGGCTCAGCTGCAGCGGAATAACAGGAATCAAAGGCATGTTTCAGGTCACAACACCTTAAGATTTTATGTTGCATTTTACAATGAGTTGTGGGTCTAACACCTCTAAATACTAACATACAAGCAAGTAAAGCTATATTCAGTCAAGTATAAATATTTAAAAATAAGAGTCACTAAGCCTCTCCAGATCATGAAGTCTAATGACAGGAGGGTGTTACATAGCTGCTACCACTATTAATCAGCTAATCACAGAGAGCTTTTAAAGGGAACCTGTCAGGACAGAAATACAAGAGCCAACACTGATAACTATGTTATAACGAGCATAAATATACAAGAGCTGATTTACCTGCTAAAGGATTTGCATTTCCAAGTCCTGAGATTTATACACCCCTAAAGGTGCCCATACACTGCACGATTATCGTACGATAATCGTATGCGATCGGTTTTTCGTACGATAATCGAGCAGTGTGAACGGAGACGTGCGACCGTTTCTACTGTACGGTCGCACGTCTTCTGTCGAACCAGCATGTTCGAAAACCAGCCGGGAATCGTACGATTCTCGGCTGGTTAGAACGGTGCTTGGAAGATAAATGCTGAACGGGCCGGTGTGCGCACGCGCACACTGCCCGTTCAGCATTGCGGTCATCGGAAGCCCGCCCCTCAGGGGGGCGGGCTTGCGATGATCGAGAGTGCGATCTGCCTGTCCAAGATAGGCAGATCGTACGTTTTTTTAATCCCTTTACAACCATCGCAAGACTAAAGTCTTGCGATGGTTGTAGAGTGTATGGCCACCTTTACAAAAATACAAAAAATCAAAAATAAAACAAAAAAAAAATACAAAAATAAAAAAAATACAAAGTCATTAATACCTTGTCTTTAGCAACAGGCAAAGTGGTTTCTATGAGGTCAAACAACCAGGCATCTCCGGATGATGAAACTTGCCCATTTATCTCGTGGGGTGGAGGTGCCAGCCTAAGCGGCAGTCCCACAGATCCTGGGAAATGGTGGCGGAGGTCATCTCTTAAAGGCACTGCTTGGTGAATGACAGACGAAGGTTGCTGAGGGGATTGAAACCTTTGCCTTTTTACATCATACTGCCCATTGCCTTCATCGCTTCTCCTCCTAAAGATCAAAAGAAAGAAAAAAAACAAAAAAGAAAAAAAACAATGTACTGTTGTAATCTGTGACATTGCAAAAACCACCACCAGCAACAAATGTAGAAACAGTGATATATATATATATATGAAATGACTCCAGTGGTTTGGTGAAGGTGACAGACGCTTAGTACAGCTTTGTAATCAAAACAAGAGAACAGAATAAACATGATAAACATTTACAAATAAGCTGTCTGAGAAATGTGTGTGTTCCACTGCTGACTACCTCCTAAAATGCTGGTTGCCGGCTGTTGAACTGATCTTAAGGCTTCAATACTTTAAACAGGATGGTCAGCACAACAGCCAGGTAGTAAGCATTTTCAAAAGGAGAGGTCATCAATAGCATGTTTCTCTTATGACAGGTTTACACTTTAACCCTGAAACAAAGAACACTATACTCAGCAGTGCATAACTTAACCTCTTGCTATAGTGAGGAAAAATGGAACCTAAAGCGCTTACCGTAAAAGTGATTCAAAATGTAGAATTTGTCTAAGTAAAAAGGATAATCTGGGCAAAAAAGAACCCAAATTCACTTTGCACGTTTTTACATCTTCAAATTGCAAACAAAAGCACAACGGTTATAAAAATGTAAACATATTTAAAACAGTATCATTCGAAAATGCACCTTTTATTATTATTATACAGTATTTATATAGCGCCAACAGTTTGTGCAGCGCTTTACAATATAAAGGAAGACATTACACTCACAATACAATTCAAGACAAGAGGAAGGAGGGCCCTGCCCCTGAGGGCTTACAATCTTTTACCTTTAAAGTGACACTAAACTCAGGAGTTGATCGCATTTTTAAGATTTAAGTACCTGAACTATTATCAATACTGAACCTTATTTGTGCATCACTTGCGACGTACACTGTACGTCGTCAGTCACGAAGGGGTTAAAACTCATCCAGGAACCGTGGGGAACAGAAGTAGCCCCCCTCTAGATGGAAGGACAGTGTCCGCACCAATTCAGAGATGATTTGAGGATCTACAGCCGAGTGACACACAAATAAGATATTTCTGTTAATAGTTGGGGTACTTGAATGTATTTTTATGATTTACCTCCTGAGTTTACTGTCACTTTATGAACCAGTCACCGAGTAGCAGGAGCAACTAGACCCATCCTCTGAAGGTGTGCTTGAGAGGAACATACTGGGAAATGTCACTGGTCTGCTGCAGGCAGGACAAAGCATTCCCCCTTCCATTATTCTGGCAGGGTACAAGGTAATAGGTAGCAATATGACTAATCTATGAGACCGTGATAGATATTGATACACTTGAGGAGAGCTAGCAGTGGTATTGAGCTCTGCACGTATGATGGATTTGTACTACAGGGCATGCCCTTCTGAACTTGATGTAAACACATGCAATGCCAGGGGGAAAGGCACACGGTGCAAGTTAGGGCCCGTGTCAATGGGCTTTTTCTCACTTCAAGCAGGTTTTGCATTCCCATACACTCCATGGGCATGCAAAACCTGCTTGAAGCAGGTCTACTGCAGTTCAGAAGAAGGTCAACTGCAAGTCAATGAATCATGAATAATCTCCTAAGCATCTCAAACTGATGCCATCCAAACAAGCTGAAAGCCCATTGACAAAAGCCCTTACATTCTTTACAACATTAAAATCTGTACTTAGGCCCCACCCAGTACACAAATGACAGAAAGTCCTTTCTACTCTGACAGCAGTACATGTCAACTAACTATATGAAGACCCTCTCTCCTCTAATAACAATAGTGTCTGTGTGTAGGAGCCTCATGGTATGATCCACAACCAGCACAGAATGCAATCACATGGTATTTTGTCAGTGGGAATTGTACAAGAGCGCCAATGCTATACACCTTGTAATCAGGGTGAGTAATCCTCTTTAGACCTGCCATTATTATGAAGTATGATCACCTACTTGACTAGATACACGCGGATTGGTTAGGGAGGACTTCTAATGACATCATTTTGGTAGATCTAAAAGGAGACTGAAAAGACACTGGACATTCCGACTTATCTGCCTACATTATCAGGGGCAGCATTTGCTGAGAGGAAGGGTTTCAATTTCAACTCTGGCCAAAGCAGAAAGTTTCCTCTGATGTGCAACGTGATAATAAAGCAGCCATTTAATCCCAGGATACACAACCTAAGGACCACGGGTGTGGATGTGAACGATATGGACAGTTGAGGGTCTTTCCTACCATTGTTAGTTAAATAACACATAGTTAGAAAGAATCTCCCCCATGCATCTTTTGTGATGGTCAGTGGCATGGTACTGGTCTATTGAGTATCTCCCTTAAAGGAGAACTAGGAGAGTGATTTCCACTCATCCTCATAGTTAGAGCCGACCTGTCACAAAGAAGCTGTCACACATCGGCTCTATCGATGGAGAAGTGAGCGAACATATACTGTCACTGACTCACTTCCCGATCATCTCCCTGCAGTGAGCGGTGACTGTCCGTCACAGCTCCAAGCAGGGATTCCCCCCTTTCCGATTCTCCAGCGCTGACTTGAGGAATGGATGGTGATGGGGGCGGGCACAGCTGACTCGGCCTCTAGATAGGCAGAGAGAGCCGTCACTCACGCAGCTGGGTGGATCCTGACAGTATTATCAAGATCCATCCTGGCTGTGGCACTCCCAGTATATATCACGGGCAATAGCTTGCTATATACTGAGCTTTGGGTCACTGGAGGAGGTTAGTATATGCCCTGCCGTGACCCTGAAGAGAACTATGGGGAAAAAACACTGACACCATAGTTCTCTTTTAATTCAGAATCACGCACGGAGAGAGTAAGTCCCACTGTTTTGTCACTACAGTAGTGGACATTAGGCCTCTCCCAGTGCGTGCCATAATTACATCACAGGCAAGTATGGCTCTGCTGGTTTCCTACACCACAGGTAAGAGTGGTACAAGGGGGTGTACATTGTTGTTTGAACTCCAAGGAGGAAAAAGTGAGTTTGGATTGCCTTAGAGGGGTACTGTGAACTTTCTGTGTACATACAGTCAGAGTTTTCCAGCAGAACTTTAACCTTTCAGGGCCTGTTCACACGACGTCTGTTTTCTGTGCTGACCTGATCCGTATACTCCTGTACTAAAAATGCATCCCAATGTATCCCTATATGTTTTATGGGCTACAGTTCTCACGTGCGCAGTCCGTTCAGGTTACGACAGAAAAAATACTTCATGTCACATTTTGTTCGGTCAGAAAACGGACCGCAAACGCAAAACGCGTCAAACGCACTGTACCTAACATACTGACAGCCACACGCCAGCAAAAAATTATTATTTTTTTTAAAAACTAAAACGCGGCCAAAACGCACTGCATCAGTAGCACCGTGTCTGCAGATCTGCACCTGATCCGGACCCGATATCATGTGAACAGGCCCTCAGCGCAGGAAGGTTTGTTTTTAATTGCAGAAGAGACATATGTCTATTCTGTAATAAAAGATTCTTCTCTTCCTCCTTGCAAACTTTTCACACCAGGGGAAAAAAAATAATGTAGAATTCAGGAGCCAGCAGGATTTTTCTTTTAGGAGCTTCTCCATTGACCACAACTAGAGAAAACCTCAAAGCTAGACGCCAGCCCTGCTTTACATTGTACACGAAGCATGTGCAGCTTACCATCCACCAGGCGCTGGGATGAATTAACTCCAGTGCACATCATTCCAGTCAGGCCAACCAAGATTACAGAAAACCCAACTCAAAAGCCGGCGACGGGGCTTGTAGACATTGCGTCACTGGAGCATAGTTCCACTTTAAGGAGCAATATTATATTTTGAGTCCTGTAATATTTTTTGGGTTTTGGTCTTGAAAAACGCAAGCACCACTGACAAAGCATATGTAAACTCCAACAATACATTTCTCGTTCCCTTTTGGTCTGTTAAATATACCAAATAAAGTGTTTAGTTATTTATGTTCGACAAGTGAAGAAGAAAAAACCTGTTGATCTGTCTGAAATCTTGTGATCTTTTATCTTCTTGTGCTCTCTCTTTCTGTGCACAAGGAAGGGTTATGGCGATGAGGAGAGGTCCGTGTTCCTTGTAATCCTTTGGAAATTAATCAGGCAGGGCTGACACCACACTTGTGTTGTGTTATGTCAAAGAGGTAGGTAGGAGTACAATATATGTCTGATACATCAACCACATGGGGAAATGTGCATGTTTTGCAAAGATGCACTAAATATGTTTTAATATCGGTTTTTACGGATTAAGAAAAGAAGAGCACAGAGTGAATCCGTGCTTTGCCAATACAGGTCAAATTAACACTTGAACAAAGTCTTTGTCTGCAGCACAAACTTCCCTTTTTATCTCTTCTCCGAAGCTCCGTTTAGCCACTCAGAAAGGAAAGTCCGGTGTAAGCTACAAGTCTCTGGAGTTGTAGCCTACACAGGGCTATATACTTCCTGTGTGACATTGCCGATTGGCAAACAACCCTCATTCCCCCAAAGTAACATGCAATTTCTTTTGGCTTTCAGATCTCTTTTGGCTTTTCGGATGGAGATTGAAGAAAACCAATTGGTTTTCATAAATTAGAACTACCAGTTAAAGTGATATTAAAGCCAACTTTTTTTTTTCATTTCTCCTTTAAGGAGACCATCCTTTGCTGGAGGCTGTTTTTTTTTTAAAAAGTACTTCTTACCTAATTTTCTAGTGTGTCCCCACCATGCTCTTCCTCTGCCCTCAGTATACTCCCCCGCAACCCGGAAGTTCAGGGTACACAGGATCGCTTCGGGGCCGGCGGAGGGGACGAGCGCAGCTAAGAGGTAAGTGTGGGGGAGACTGGGGTAAAAAAAAAAAAAAGGTCCTGGGCTGTTTTTACCCTAATGGTGAGAATGCATTAGGGTAAAAAAACACCCAGACCTTAATACTACTTTAATATCCAATAATTACATTGTTTGCATTGCAGTCACCAGTGGTGATGTGCTTTTTTTGTCGCAGTCAATTCCCGTGTCCATTTATGCATGGATAAATACAAAGCTGGAAGTACATTATAACTTGATTGTAAAGAAACCTTTTCTCAGTACAGATCAGGGCTGAACAAATCCCGGGAGCCCAGGTACCCAATGCTCCTTAAAAATTACAGCTGGCGTCTAACTTTTGAGGTTTTCTCTGGTTGTTGTCAATGGAGTTGGCTCCTAAAAAAAATATTCTGCTAGCTCCTGGATTGGCCAGACCGGCTCCCGAATTCCAAATTAATGTGGCCACCCTTGGTGTAGATTATTTTTGTATCATTCAGAGAACACAAAAAACTACTTTTTACTTACTGAGAGAAAGCCTCTATACATATTATATTTTTATATAAGAGAAGAGGATTTGTTTTAAAGCTATTTGAAAGTCAACATGCAGGCATAACAACCCCATGGAGACATGGCTCTGCTGCATATGCATACTCCAAGGACACAAGTTATTCAGTGAATACAGATGAGACCCTTTCCGTGTAACTAGGCGTTTACCAAGAAGGTAGAAATAATACCCAATATGTACCTTTAGGGGTAAACAACATGATTTGGTGGCCTGCCTGTTGCTGAGAAAGGGTAAAATATCACATTTCCCTCAGCAGATCAAAGTTTTCTTACTTCAAGAAATAAAACCTTTTATATTTGCTTTAATGGCTAATTCAGAAACTATCAATATTGCCTTAGTAGCAATGTGAAGTAGACAGAGATGAATGTCATTTTTTATTCATAATGGTTCAAAATGTTTGAGAATTTTACCCAGGCCAAGCAAATTATTTTACATGGGATGAAAACAGTTTTATGTGGTTAATAGAATGGACTGGAAGAATACGAGTCAGCCTGCTTTTCTGTGTATGTGATGGAGCCACACTATAACTTGGGAGTGATTTCTCAACTGCCTCAGGGGTTCTGCTCAGGCCACAGCTGGTAAGGTTCCCCCACCAATTGTAACCCATCAAACCTCGTTGGCTGAGGATTTGGAGCATGTAGCTAAAGTTCATACGTGTCATATGTTTTAATTTAACAACGAAGACGTATTTGTAATTCAGGACAGCAGTCCGGTTAACAACCATGGCTTCGTCCATAGATACAGTGGGGTTAGTGAGTCTTGTGTATGTTGTAAAGTAGCCACCATTCCAAGCTCACTCCCGTGATGGACTACAATCTCAAATGAGTAAACTAAACGTGAGATTGTAGTTCATCACGGGAGCGAGCTCGGAGCGGTGACCACTTTACAACACACAGAGAACATAGGGTACAAAAGTAGCTACCCTCCAGAAGGAAGGACAGTGTCAGCAGCAATTCAGAGATGATGTGAGGATCTACAACCGAGTGACACACAAATAAGATACATTTTTGTGGATAGTTAAAGGTACTTGAATGAAGGATTTAACTCCTGGGTTTAGCATCACTTTAAATGAACGGGCTACTTTAACATGGGCACGTTAACACACCAGACAGAAGTGAATGGGCCCCAAGACTTTGAACACCTTTGGTTTTGATGCACCTGCAATGTATTTAGCCCATTTTCAACTTAACTACAATGAAAACAGAATATCTATAGCTCCATCTCTGACTGCTTTACAGGGAGCAAAAAATACTTTTTATCTTACTTCTTTATAGAGAAATTCGAAGTTCTTTCCTGTTGGAAGACATTTCTTAAAGTAGTTGTGCTACTTTGTGCATGAATCTTTGGGGCTGTTTTGTGACCAAAGAGAAAGATTTATTTTGGCTTGATTGTATGGCCAAATAGCGACTGTGGCCTATATTCTATTTCTATTCTTGCTATTGCTTCTGCTTCAACTTCAATCATCTCTTCTGGCAATTAACAACACATCTGTTGCAGAACTAAGAAGTGTTAAGGAGCAGTTGGAAAATAGGTGCGGATATTGGAATTTATTATGCGACTTGTGTATATGTAATAAATCTATCCCTAACTTGCTATGCAAGATGCGACAGATCAGCAACCACAACTATTAAGGAAGTATTGATAAATGTCCCCCATAGTGCATTGTGGTGCGCTGCAAAGGTGCCATCTGGTTGTTCGTTGGCATGCAAATCAAACCTAATGGCACCACAATGCGCCAACATGTGAATGTTGCTTTGCTGTGCGTTACCACGTGATGAGTGACCAAGCCCTTAAACCTGGTATTAGGATGGGCAGATGACCAAACATAAGCCTACTGTCTAACATGCATTTACAGACAACAAAAACAGTTTATAGCAAGGAAACCCCCGACCTAGAGGAAGAAGAGAAAAATATTGCAGCAGGCCCCATAGAGCGGCACTGGGAGCTCTAGGGCCGCACAGGGTAGCTTGCACCTTTTATTGCTGGAGCAGAGTACATCCAGAGTTAAATGCACCATACTGAGTACAATTACTGTGCATACTTGCACATTATGGCAAATGCTGCACATCCTCACCCCCCAACTTTAGTAATGTTAACATACACTTTCTTAGAGATCCTAAGCACCCATAACCACGCTAATCACAGAGCACTGTAGTTGTCCACATTCCTCTTAAATCCAGTGCACTGTTTTAAGATACTGTTATGCACACTTGGGAGACAACATGTAATACCAACACATTTCTACCATCAATATCAATTCCCAAACTGCAGTCACATTTATCACTACAAGTATAAATCAATGCATACATTTTACAAATACCGTATATACTCGAGTATAAGCCGAGATTTTCAGCCCATTTTTTTGGGTGAAAAGTGCCCCCCTCGGCTTATACTCGAGTCAGCGCCAGCGCGTCTTCTTACTTACCTCGCCGAGCGTCGCGTCACTGCTGCTCGGTGTGCGGCGCTCCGAGCGGGGTCATCTGGCAGTCTCCGGGTCCTAATTTAGGTGGCCGGAGACTGCCAGATGACCCCGCTCGGAGCGCCGCCCACCGGAGCAGCCGCGACGCTCGGCGAGGTAAGTAAGAAGAAAAAAAAACCCCCGCAGCGCCAGTACAGCAGGGGAGCAGGGATGAGTCAGCGGCGCGCTGATCAGGCGAGAGGAGCTCCAGGTGGGGTTGTAATTTAGCGGGCAGGCACCTCTGAGCCAGCTAAATTAGGACCCCACCTGGAGCTCCTCCCACTGGATCAGCGCGCCGCTGACTCGTCCCTGCTCTCTCCGTGATGTGATGATCCGATCACCGGCACACAGTGAGTGAGGGGAGGGGGGGGAGGGAGGGGGTAGAGAGAGAGATTAATTAAGCAATTATATATGTATTGTCTGCACTGTATTAGCAGTATATACTCTATATAGAGTATATACTGCTAATACAGTGCAGACAATACATTTACAATTATACTAACATGAATGTATTAAATGATCTGTATGTAGCCCTGTTCTATGGATCATTTAACCCATTCATGTTAGCAGAGGATCATTGTAAATGTATTGTTGCAGGCACTCTATATGTACATGTACTATATACTACATATAGAGTGCACTGAACAATAGATTTACAATTATCCTCTGCTAATATGAATGGGTTAAATGATCCGTAGTACATGATATGTAGCCCTGTACCCCCTTTTCCACTTACAGAGCTAGGTTATTTTTCTTTTAAATAAATATTAATGTATTTTAATGGTATCTATCTACCATTAGCTGCCTCATTTCCCACCCTCGGCTTATATTCGGGTCAATACTTTTTCCCAGTTTTTTTGGCTAAAATTAGGTACCTCGGCTTATATTCGGGACGGCTTATACTCGAGTATATACGGTACTACTTATTTCACAACCATTTTAAGAGAAACTTCAAACGATATTACACAAAGACTCACTTCCTGTTCTGGAATGGAGAAGAGGAACTTGGGCTGACTAAAGGGCTGTGATTTCCATACGACCATGGTGGCGAGGACACTGGAGTCATAGGCAGAGCATTTCCACTCATCAGCATTCTAGAAAGACTAAAATATTGTCATGTTAATACACATTTAAGAAACAATAAATTAGCAAATAAAAAGCGGCACTTGCCTAATGACTTTAAAACAATAATATCTCGTCCAAACAATCCATAGTCTGCGATTGCAGAGCTTCTGAGAGCTTTAAATATAATGTATTCATGAATAACGCTAACCTGAGCCTGCATTTGCACACACTGCCTGCATAAGGACACGCCTTAAAGTATTTGTGAACACAGGGCACAAGCCAACAGTAACTCAGCAAATAGTATTTAACTGTAATCTAATTTACTTTAACACAAAATAATCCTTATGTACCTTACTCTTAGGTTTTATTTGGCAGCGACATGAGCGCACAGCCTCCCTTCAAGTGCTTCTTCCACATAGCAAGGGATGTGTCTCTATATCATGCAGGGGGTCAGAGTATTAAGTCATGCACAGGTATATAGTTGGAAATTTCAATGCTAAATAATCCATGTATAGAAATCCTGGTTATTACCGATCTGTTCTCAGCCAACTCACAGCTGTACTGGCTATGAACAGCTGCAGTCTGACAGCAAGCCTCCTGCTGGGAGCTTCTGTCAATCACACACAGAAGGCCGGGTGGAGGGCATGGTGGGTTATACTGACTAAGGTAGATACAAGCACCACATGGGTCAGCATGATGTACTGCATCTCCCAAACGGACACACAAACTGACCACACCAGCACAGATCTGCTTCTATACGAGGTGTGGTCAGACTGAAAAAAGAAAGGTGGACTGGCAGGATCACCAGATATTTGACAGCAAGCTGAGAAATAAAGACAGACCATGGGACATTTATGAACATCTACACGGAAAAACAGAGAGTATATGAAAAATGATATCTTGGGATAACATACACTTTAACTTGTACAAGTGTTACATACTGTAACCCTAGACATGAGATGAGTTTTCTGCACATGACTACAAAGTCCACCAGCTATACAGAGAGCTTTGCCCGGGGTGCAGGGCATGTCATTTGAAAGTTTTACAAGTGAGTGTGTTTTGTGGGACAATATTCACTAAATGCTGCCAATACGTTCCTTGCAGGACCACTGGTAAAGGTGGAGAAGACAAGTATACAGACTGCAAAGGAAGGCACTAAAAACCTTGTTTGGTGAAATTCTCTTACTGCAAGTCCCAGCTTTATCACTCTAAAGCCGTGCTTCTCAACTGGTGGGTCACGACCCAAAAGGGGGTCACTGCATGCCTTCCACTGCACTAGGTGAGAGGTTCCTCAGCCTCCCCCTAATGCAGCACTGTCAGTTTTCACACTGACCAGCGCCGAGCGTCAGCTTGAGGTGGGGTGGGCTGGGGGTATGGCCGTGAGGGAGCTTCATGCATACGTGCATTGCTCTCTCACGTGCCATGCAGCGGTGCCTGGACCAGAGTGATTTAACATTCTGGCTCCCGGCACCTCTACAGGACGTGCAAGGGAGTTGTACAAGCAATGCACATATGGATGGAGCTCCGTCACAGCACAGTAGCCCATACTGGCCACCAGTCTGAGGATCCACGCTAGTTCTTGAAGGTAGGGAGACTGGGAGGACCTTAAAAAATAAAATAAAAACAAAATTGGGGGGGGGAGAATATGTATGTGTGTGTGAGAGTGAGTGTGTGAGATTGTGTCTGTGTTTTTGAGAGCCCATTCACACTAGTACAGTGCATTAATTGCATAGCCCCGTGTTATTAACGCACTGTACCACACAATCACACCTACCACGCATTCTGGTGCGGGAGGTGTGTTGCGTTGCCACTCACTTGAATGCCACCGCAAAAGCACCACCCACCCCCAGTTTGACAGTCCACACTGGAATACCATGCGTTTCGGTGTGGTGTGACTTGGGTCCTGAGGTTACACAGGTTGAGAACAACTGATCTAAAGAGATTACACATTTGTATACTTTGCTAAAGCACCGGGGTGTCCGAGCCTACCCTCCTCAATCATTTTGTACTGTCCACTCATACTCTGTTACCCTCTCCACGACTCTACCCATTCATACTCTGTCTCCCCTCCGAGGCCATGTCCACTTATACTGTGTCCCCCTCAATGGCACTGTCCACTCATACTCTGTTACCCTCTCCACGACTCTACCCATTCATACTCTGTCTCCCCTCCGAGGCTCTGTCCACTTATACTGTGTCCCCCTCAAAGGCACTGTCTCAAGCCCACCTCCCCCCCCCGGGACTCACTTGTGGTGCAGCAGGCGCTCGGTGCTCAGCAGCTCCCCGGGGTGGTGCTGATGTGGGTGTGAGGGGAGCAGAGGACTGCGGCCCAGGCTGGGGGAGTGCGGGAACATCCTCCTCCGCCTCCCGGCTCGGGCCGCACATTAGCCTGGGAGTGCCAGGCCACAGCCGGCCGCTTGCCTGCCTGGTCAGTCCAAGCAGGAAGCGGTCAGAGGCAGAGACGTATGACAGGAAGTCGGAGGCTCCGGAGGAAATGGCGGACAGCAGCTGAGAGGAAGACACGGGGGCGGCGACAAGACAGAACAGAAGTCAGGGGAGAGCCGGGGAGGAACAGGACAGCATGATAAGCAACAACCATCACATGGCTAGAGCTGACCAATCACAAGCCTGAAGTCCCTCCCCCAGGCGGAGTCACAGTACGTCTCTTTCTGTGTGTGTTGACAGTGTGCCTGGTGTGGGTGTCGCAGCGCCCCCTGGCGGGTGTTTATGTGTGGTGACGAGGGGAGGGATGACCAGAGGTTACATGAGATGAGGAAACTGGGATCTTCCCCCAGCAAAGTCCCTGCCAGTAATAATAAACGGGCAGTGTGCACCCAGGGTACCTGTGCTTGTGGGTTTCACTGTGGCATACCCTTCAACATGTCCAGCTTGTCCAGGACACCTCTGGCATCTAACTGCAGGCATAGCCACATGCTCCAGTTTTCTTTAACCACTTGAAGTCCGCGGTGTTAAACACCCTTCCAGTCCCAGCCATTGTCCAGTATTCAGCGCTGCAGTACTTTGACTGACATTTATTCCGTCATGCAACACTGTACTGAAATGAATTTAATACCATTTGTTGGGGACAGATAGAGCTTTCTTTTGGTGGTATTTAATCATCACTGGGGGTTTTATTTTTTACTATAGTAAGGAAAAATGACCGAAAATTAAAAAAAAAACAACTTTCCCCTATATTAAATTATAAAACATTTATTATTACCCAATTTTTTGGTAAAATATAAAAAATGGGGTCACGTTGGGTAAAAAGTCACCAAACATGTAAAGCCTTAAAATTGCACGCGCCCGCGAAACCTCAAAAAACTACAATACCCAAAAATGGCCATAGGCAACGCTTTAAAAGCTTTTACCGCTCATCAGTTTCGTGTTATCAGTTATTGATGGCCCCAGAATTATTGATCACACTGCGACGTTCGCGGCGATATGTAACATGTTGACGTTTTCATGCTCAGCCGCATCTGATGCGTATTTACGTTTATATGGGGGTGGGGGACTTAAAGATTTTTTGGAGGGGAGGTTTATACTTTTTTTTATTTGGCGGAACGGACGGGGGAGGGGGCGGGTACAGCTAGCTCTGCCTCTAGATAGGCAGAGCCAACTGTCACTCACGCAGCTGGGCGGATCTCGACATCGATGTCGGGATCCGCTCCGGCTGCAGCGTCTCAGTATAACGCTAGCGGTAGCTTGCGGTATACTGAGCTTAGGGTGACGGGAGAACGCTAGTTTGTGTCCTCCCGTTACCCTTAGGAGAACTATGGGGAAAAGCCCTAACCCCATAGTTCTCCTTTAATGTTATTGCTATCACATTAAGCTAGATATGACGGACGCTAGCCGTAAACTTCTCGTGGGTACTTGCTATAAACCTCCAAATATAGGGGAAGAGGGAGAAGTCAATCTTCACTCACAGATAGGAATAGCTGGGAGAGAGGGCAATGTAGTCGTGATGGGTGACTTCAATTACCCAGACATAAATTGGGCCAATGGAACTTCGGGTTCGGCAAAGGC
>NW_017306302.1:115402-117267 GCF_000935625.1 Nanorana parkeri | reverse complement strand
CACAGCCACAACATCGTATGTTGTATGTCAAACAGCCGGTAACGGCTCCTCACAACGGACGGGTTTTTTCTGCCCGTGCCCACGCGAGCAGAAAAAAAAGCTGTTTTTAATTACGGCAACCCGCCCATGTGAGTTTGCCGTCCGTACGTTTTTTTTCGCAATGGGCGGACGGCAAGCGGTTAAAAGAAACTGAAAAGTTGATTATACTAGAGATCAGGGGGTTTGCTTTCACTTTAGGACGCATTCACACGTTAGGACGCATTTATTTCTTTACATTTTGTAACAATATTCTGTTACTTTGTTTTCATTCGGGATACAGGTCCAGAATGTCAACAAAAAGCAGAGAAGCCAGAGAACGGTAAATTACAGATCTCCCGCTTCTGTGTTTCGTTCCAAATGAAATTCTGAGGTATCCAAATTTCGTTAGCAAACATTCTGATATGTTCAGATTAGTTATATCTGTCATTCGGAAATTCGGATGCATCCAAATGTCTGAATTTACAGAAATTCGTATGAACGTGTCTAGTGCTTTCATTTAGTGCATGAGGTGCGTGTTTTTGCTCTGATTTTTTTCTTGCTATTCCTGCACATTCTCTGACTACATGTGCTCTGTCAGTGCTTTCATTGTTCTGTGTACATCAATGCTGGCCACACAGTAGGCCCTCATGGATTTCTACGGGGCCATATTCTGAGGCTGCATACACTTAGGATATGGTCCTAGGAGTCTATGAGCATCCATTGCACAGGTAGCAGGAAGGAAGACTGGGTTGGAAGAGGGTCGGATACTTTGTTTGAGGTTGTAAGCCAGCGAAATAAGTGTACTTTGTGTAAGTTTCTGACATGCTTCAATCCTCACGTCTGCCACCAGGAGTCCCATTCTAATATTTGGATCTTCTTGACAACTGATCTTGACTGCATGCTTTATGTATTGAGCCAAGGCATTATAATCTGATGCTTCATGTCACTGTGCTCATGGACCTAAGTGCTTACTAAATGTATTTGGACTAGGGATGCTAGGGACTAGGGACCAGGGACCAGTATTTCGGTATCGAGTACAAGTACCAATATTTATATTTCGGTACTCGCAGATGTCAAGTACCGATGCCGGTACTTCTGCTAGCATGGAGCCAGCTTCCTGGGCAATCAGGAAGCCGGGTGGCAGGTAAAGACACACCGCCTGGCTGCCTGTTTGCCCAGGAAGCCGGCTCCATGATTTTTGAGCAGATTCGATACTGATTGGCCAGGAAACGAGCTTCCCAGCCAATCAGCATGGAGCTGGCTTCCCGGCCAATCAGGAAGCTGGGTGGCGGGGGTCGGATGGTGGGTAATGACCCACCTCCCAGGTTCCTGATTGGCCAGGAAGCTGGCTCCATGCTGTCTAACTGGATCGAAGGTCATTGGCCGGGAAGCCGGCTTCCCAGCCAATCAGCATCGAGCCGGCCTTGCGGTCAATCAGGAAGCCAGGAGGCGGGTCATTACACACCGTCCGGCTTCCTGATTGGCCGGGAAGCCGGCTCCATGCTGTTTGGCCAGCTCCATGCTGATTGACTGGGAAGCCAGCTTTCCAGCCAATCAACATCGAGCCGGCCAAACAGCAAGCCGGGCGGCGAGTCATTACCCGCCGTCCGGCCTCCTGACTGGCCAGGAAGCCGGCTCCATGTTCTCTCGAGGCACTGCCAGTCAGAGGAAATATCCTTTTGACTGGAAGTTCTGGTATCTGAGTACTGAGTACTGAGTACGAGTACTCGCCCAAATACTCGCTATCGGCACCGATACTAGAATCGGTGCATCCCTAATTTGAACCCCCCCTTAAGAAAGCTTTCTGGGGGCATGTGGAAACATCAGATGACCATCAAGGTAAGTTT
>NW_017306302.1:98110-115350 GCF_000935625.1 Nanorana parkeri | reverse complement strand
CGTGGCAGACCTGTATAAAATAGACACTTCAAACTTACAGGGCCCATTCACATCAGTGTGCTGCAATAATGCAGGTTATTCACATTGGTGAGATTCGCTGCTATTCATTCTGAACAGCTCTGCAACATACCTTTTCAGTGCACCACGAAGCATGGTAATGGTATGCACGTTTTTATGCGCATTTCCATGCATTATAACGCAAGTTCCAAAGGTGTGGAATTTAATATGCAAAGGTGTGGCCCTAAGAAACAGTTTCCATTTCCCTCTCTTGCATCACAGTATTAGAAAAAGGAGCAGATGAGATCTATCTATCTATCTATCTATCTATCTATCTATCTATCTATCTATCTATCTATCTATCTATCTATTCGTGATAATGTATATTATATATCACTGGCTGCCAGGATTGGGACATCCACAATGTATTTAATACATGGCAATCAAAGGGTTAATCCTTTTAATAACTACTTCTGTCCATGCTTTGCCAACACATATAATATTTAAAAGTATAAAGAGCTCTGAGACAAACAAACCATTGCGAGGATTGTGGCAGAGTCTGACAGTTTGCAATAGAGTGCAATAGTTAAGTTCCAAAGTATAAGAATTAATTAAATTACCACTAGAATAATTAACACTTCAATTAATCACACGCCTCAAAGGATGCCTCGGTAGATGTCTGATTTTATCAGTTCTTACTAATTGCTGGAAATGTTGCAAAGCCCTGAAAACAAATATTATTTGTCTTGCGAGATTTTTACATGAATTAGCTTCACTTTACGAAACTATAGCTAACCAATGCACTACTGTAGTGGAAAAAATAAATATTAGAATCATTTCATCACATATTTATTCTAAGAAGAATTCCATCTAAAGGTGGCCCTACACTGTACAACCCTCGCAAGACTATTGTCTTGCGAGGTTGGTCGCACGCCTTCCATACACTTTGCGATTATCGTACGATAATCCAGCCAAAACTCAACTTTAGTTTTGGATAAAGTAAAAAAGATCAGATCCTCTGTTGGGCTTTTATTGTTATCATCTATATTGTTATTATTTATGTTAATATTATTATTACCAACTGAATAGTTACAATAGCATAACATATAGGGATGCACGGATACCATTTTTTTCAAGACCAAGTGCAAGTACTGTTCCTCAAGTACTCGCCAAAACCAATTACCGATACTTTAAAAAAAAAAAACAATACAGACTAATAATTTTAGGACAGTGGTGGAAAATCAGGGCCCTGTCACAGCTCCAGCCCTGGTAGTTCTGCCACTGACTCCAAGCTGTAGAGGGGCTTAAAATCCCAGCAATACATTATACAGCTTTGCAGAAAGGCACCGGCTATAGAGGAATACAAATCCCAACAATCCATTATACAGCAATGCAGAATACCACCAGCTATAGAGGACTACAAATCCCAGCAATACATTCTAGAGCAATGCAGAAAAATATGAAGCTACATACTGTGTGTTGCTCACCAAGGCTGTGTGGCATCTCAGCAGGCTTTGCAAGATCTAATCAGGGATTTAAGAGGGTCTCAGGAGGCTGTGCGCGGTCTCACCAGGGCCGTGCACGGTCTCACCAAGGCTGTATGCAGTCTCGGGAGGATGTGCAGGGTCTCAAAGGCTGCGTTTGGCTCCCTCAAGGGCTGAATTTGACTCCCTCGAAGGGCTGCGTTAGGCTCCCTCGGGTGCTGCGTTTGGCTCTCTTTCTCCAGGGTTGAGTTTGGCTCTCTCTCTCCAGGGCTGCATTTGGCTCTCTCTCTTTTTCTCTCTCTCAGGCTGCGTCTGTCTCTCTCTCTCTCTCTCTCTCTCTCTCTCTCGGGCTGCCTCGATACCGATACTAGTATGAGTGCATCCCTCCAAGCATATTTTTTGATTTAGTAATAAGCCAGGTACTAAGTCATTGTAAAGACTGTAGTGTTCTTTGGTCCATTGACACTGTATTGTGCAAATTGTCTTTGAGCTCATTTGAAAATCGTGGCATCTTTGCACATAGAGCTTAATGTTATCTACAGCAGCAACCTTTTTTTCAGTCATAGCACCCTTTAAAAACACACAAAACAGTGGGTTTCCCCCTTTGCATCAAAGTGCCCTCTTCAAATCATGATTCCCCCCTTCACATTAGAGTCATCCTTTGCATCAGTAGCCCCCCTTCTCATCAGGCGCACACCTTTCATATCAGAGTCTCCCCTTTTACATCAGGAACCCCCTTCACATCAGTCTTCATTTGGAAGGATAATCTGAATATCTAAGTTACTATACAAAACATTTTAAAGGAAAACTACATCAAGGTGGTTTTTTGGTATCGAGTACGAGTGCCAATATTCTTTTTTCGGTACTCGCCAATACCGAGTATCGGTGCCGCGTGCCCAGATTATCAGGAAGTCGGGTGGTGGATCATGATCCGTCGCCCGGCTTCCTGATTGGCTAGGAAGCGGCTTCACTTGTTTCAATCAGGAAGCTGGGACGCGAGTCATGATGTGCCATCCAGCTTCCTGATTGGTTAGGAAGCAAGGGTGCTTAGTGCCTACCAACAAGTGAACCTGGCTTCCTAGCCAATCAGGAAGCTGGGCGGAACGTCATGGCACCCTTTAAAAGTATGCAAAATCTCAAGGCTCCCTAGTCTAAAATGTCAGATTTTAAGGGGGGGGGGCCCACGCAAAAACACACAGAACAGTGGGTTTCCCCTTCACATGGAAGTTCCCCCTTCAAATCATGATTCCCCCCCTTCACATGAGAGTCATATCCTTTGCATTAGTAGCCCCCCTCCTCATCAGGAGCACACCTTTCATTTCATAGTCCCCCTTTTACATCAGGAACCCCCTCCACATCAGTCTTCATTCCCGCCTTCACATCACAGTCCCACTAACACAACATTCTAAGGCACCCCTTAGAATCCCTGACATTCTAAGGAAACCAGAAGGCACACTAGGGTGACACAGCACCATGGTTGAGAAAGGCTGGTCTAGAGAACATATAATTAGTGAAGAGAATGATAAGGTGAATTGTATAAATCTTTACCAACTGCAAATATGGAGACATTCTGCCTGTAATAAGCTGTGTATTTTTATCATTTGTATAACTACTTGCTGCTCTACTGAGCTCCCAGAACCTGTCACAGCACCACTCACAGATGTGTCACCATATATGGAACTGAATGTAGAAATCAGAGTTATTCTAGAAAGATGAAAAACAGCTTCAGTTAAACGTCTGAACCATCCTTTATATTTTTGCTGCTAAGAACTAGTGATAGGAAAATTGGTTTGTAACTCATGTGAATATGCAGATTGGCAATGTATTTTTATTTGCTTGAATGCATATGCAGGTGTGTCCAGTCTGAATAATAAATGGCACCACAACAGTATATGCATTATTATAATCCAAAAGATTGCGATCCCCTTAAATGGAAATGATATTCATTCACACCTATGCATTTTAAGGTAACGTTTGCACACAGGTTAGCCGTTGTTGACGGTTGGTCATTGTTGACCATTTTGTGTGATGTGTTCACACCGTGCTCAGAAAAACAATAGCTGCATCAGAGTCTATAATAGTGAATGCATGTTCATGGATGAAATGGCATTCTAATGATAAAATGCACTGTCAGGACAGTATCAGGAGAAGATGTGCGTGTGAGCCAATATGCAAGAAAAGGATCCTCTCCAACCTGTTGCGTGTGCGCAGATGTATGCGAGAGCTTGCTATTTCACAAACTCACTAATTCCCAAGAGTGGGCTAATCTACAAGGGCAAATTTCTTGGATAGGTGGTCGTACAGGTGCAAAAATGCACCTGGATTCACACGCATGCGTACACCTAATTTTTATTTAAAGCACAGTGCTGAGCTAGGAATATTTCTGTATGGTCTTCAGCTGTTACCCTGTGACTTTATCCTGAACCTGTTTCTGATTTTTTTCCCCTGTTGCTTAGTCCCCTTGTTATTGATCCCAGCTAAGTTCCTGACCATGGCTTGTGTCAGCTACCTCTGGTTTGACCTCGGCTAAGTTCCTGACTGTCTGGCTTTTCTCTGCTGCTCTTCTGGTGTGACCTCTGCCTGCATCCTGACTAGGACTCTGCCTGCTATCTGTCTTCTCGGCCGCTGCTTGCCCTGACCATGCTTCCAGTCTGCTCTGTTCCATTGTCTTGCCCAGATGTTTTTCTTGATCTGGACTCCCAGCACCGTTGCCACTCTGTGCCTTCTCACTCCCTCTGCTTCTCTCCAGGGGTGTCTGGACCAGAGGTGTAATGGAAGCCTTCTTGTCATCTCGGCCTCCAGGTACATGATATGCACATTTCATGAAGAGGAAAACTGCATTTTGTTCTTGTCACCAAAACTATCATTAGGCTGGATTCACCTCTATCCATTTTAAAGAACGCAAACATTTTCAAAAGTTAACCCTTGCAGTGGGGCTACCCCTGCACTACAAGGGTTAAGTGATTATTTTGGTCTAGAGCAGTGGTTCTCAACCTGTGTAACCTCAGGACCCACATTTGTCCTTGGTCATTAAGTCGTGACCCAAGTCACCCTGCACTGGAACACACAGCATTGCGGTACTGCTCGTTCCGGTGCAGGAGATTGAACTGTGGGTGAGAGGTGCGTTCGGGATGCCATTCAAAAGATCCACTCAGTCTCCATACCTTACGAGAACTTGAGTTGATCCTCAGCCTGGGGTCCAGCATGGGCTGCTGTGCTGTGAGAGAGCTCCATTCATATGTGCATTGCTTGTACAGCTCCTTTGCGTGCCCTGTAGAAGTGACAGGAGCCACAATGAGGTCACTCCTTATGCCCTGATGAAGAGACCCTGGTGTTCTTCTTTAAGGCGCATGTGTTTCTTATTGAAATAAGAAAAAATCATTATGAAAATGTGTGTTGATGTGTATTGTGATGCAGTTTGCATTGCATACCAATGCATATAATGAGTTCTCAGTCTACAAAATAAATGCATTTGTTAGTATTTCTATAGGTTGTCATGTACAATAAATGTATATAAAAATACATTTTTTTTTATATATATACTTTCTTTATATACAGTAACAAATTGTGTTTTTCCTGCTTTGTTGTAAAAATTCATAGTTGGTACAACATGATCCCTATTATGTAGCACAGCCTTGTTGTCAGCAAATTAAATGAGGGACTTAATTACAGGGATTTTAATGAAGGTTTTCAACTAGCATTTTCTGTAAAATCTACAGTTGTGGGCTCCATCTCAAGGTTGTGAAACGCAGCTGTCAGCTGTATGATTGGCAGATGCAGGTCACTCACTAATTGAACGTAGCCGTTCACTGCACATGCCTTCATTTCTCAGAGTGGTCAAAGAAATTCCCATGTTCTGAGACCCTGTGTGAACCGGCCTACCGAAACTACCATATGTCATGTTCGCTGTTATTTTCACATCAATACTTACTTTCAATATTGCATTTGGAAGAATAACATATTTCCCTATAAATCTGAATATATAAGATACTATAGAAAACAGTTTGAAGGAAAACTACATCAAGGTGGCCAATTCAAAGTATTAATGGAAGCCAGTTCTATGAAGATTTTCTGCGCCCCTGAATTGTTGCCAGAAGAATCCCATGCAAACAGAGGCACAAGCTGGGCAAACCTGGTTTCACCGAATGTAATACGTTTTTTGGGATGACTTAAAGTGCACCTGTGCCCAGAACATGGACATTAAAGTGTATCTAAAACCAAAACCAAAAATTTAATATATTGCAGCTTACCAATCCCTCAATGTGGAGGCTGCATTTGTTTTCTTTTCTTTATTTCTTTTATTCCTTTTTTCCTTTATTTTCACCTGGCGATCTGGCCAGTAACACCATTCCTGTCTTAGGGTGGCTCCACTCTACGGTGGAGCAATGGAGCCACCCATCAGAGGGTAGTGTTAGATGTACTACCAGATTTAAATGGACTTGACTTACAAATTAAATCTGAACTCCAGCTAAAACTTTTTGAGCATTTCTTTTTTTTATCTGATTCTGTAGGGATCATTGCTATTTTATAATAATTGAGATAATTGGGATAATGGTTATCTCCATATTTGTGTAATGACATCAACCAGCATTCCCACCCGTTTGTTTATATATATTAAGCTGGTGGCCGGGGGAATTTCACAGCCGGCAGTTGAGTAGGACCAGGGATGAAACATTGGTTGCACAGCCAACACCATCCTAGCTAACAAGCAGCCCTGAGCAGGAAACTGCCTCATTATGACAGCTTCCCAGTGTAAACATGCCCTGTACTATACAGCGGCCCCACTAAGTAGTACAGAGCAGGGCATGTTTGCATGCCTCTCTTCGCCAACTTAGAGTTGGTTATAATTACCTCCAATTTCATTATCTACAAACTGGCTATAATTCTTTTCATTTCTTGCAGCCCCAGCAACACATTTTGAAAGTGGTGCAAATAACAACTACCTGAATCTGTCACATGAGGGAACTCTTAACAAAACTGTCCAAAGGCTTTCATGAATTAGGTGCAGGGACAATACCACCAGAAAAAGGTCACAAATGCTTTATTGAATCGCCCCCAGGGTGTGTTGTCAGCATGAGTACAATTAATTGACAGGGTTGCAACTGACAAATCTCACCTCTGGCTCTTAGCTCGAATAGTCATCCATACACAAACTGAAGCTGATGTTTAATCTGCTTATGTTTTACCTTCTGTGGTTCCACCGTTTCACCCCTCAGAACATGCTAATAACATTTTTAAAATAAAAACTGTTCTAATTACTTACCTTATTTTAGACCCAATTAAATAATCACAGGGTCTCTGTGCTTCTTTATGCAGTGCAGGCAGATCATGGCTGGAGGGAAGGGCCAGTAGAGCACCCTGCCTCAGTATTCTTTTTAAGATCACTCAGCTCTAAAGCAAGCAGTGGGCTGGCTTTTTGGAGGAGTTGTGCAAATATTAGGGCGATTGTCAGTCTGACATTCGTAGACAGGCTGCCTTTGCCTGCAAGCTGTTCTAAATAATGCCCACAAGTGATGCTGAGCATTCATGACTGAAATCCAATGAATAAAAGGGGCGGGCCAGGGACGGTTCGCTTTGGAAGACGAGCGCATGAATATGTTGGGGATGCTCGAGCCGGGAAATGATGCGGGTCCTTTCTGGCTTGCTGCATTTACATCGTGCGAAGCTCAGAGTGTGCAGTGAAATCAGAGGAAACAATTGCAGTCCAGGAGAGGAGCCAGTACAACTGTGTAAGATGGAAGGTAGTCCTGGAGTTCAGCTTTAAGTAACGCTAAATAAGAGGATAATTAAAATTATTTCATAGGTAAATGTGTCAAATTATAATAATGTAAGACAAAACATTCTGTTTTTTTGCAGAAGCCCCCCAATAGTGATTCTCTTCAAAGCCTGAAGCCACTTCTAATAGAATACAGTACAACTGCATTAGGTGTGAAGTGAAAACACTGACTCTAGACAGACTGCTAATGGAAGCCTGTCACTGTTCTGTACTACTGCTAAACACTTCAGGTCAACACTATTGCATGCAGGCTATGTAACTTTTATAAAGAAATAAATTACTGTATACATTTGTTGCAATAAGGCCTCGTTCACCTGGATATGCACAGCCGTACAACGTGCACATCTGTACAGAGACCTGCGTCTGGGAGGGACGGGTGCTATGTGCAGCCACCTGTACATCTCTATGACAGGACTGGTTGTCCACTTCCAAGGGTGTGCATCCGGTTCGGGGCATCATGTAGTCGCGTGGAGCTGTATCCTGTCATAGGGATGTACAGGTCCCTCCCATGCGCAGGTTTCTGCACGAATATGTACACATAATGACTGTGCAAGTTGATGTGAATTAGGCCTTATTACAACTATTTTTTAAATCTACATCTGTCTATAAAAATTAAATATATACACTTTCCCAAAAAAAAAAAAGTCACACACTCACATTCATCATCCGCCTTTAGCTTTGATTTCGACGCGCATTCTCCGTGGCACGGTTTCCATAAGTTTATGCAATGTCACAACATTTATTTACATCCAGAGTTGCATTCATTTTTCACCAAGATCTTGTAGTAATGATGGGAGAGACGGACCACTGTGCAAAGTCTTCTCCAACACATCCCAAAGATTCTCAATGGGGTTAAGGTCTGGACTCTGTGGTGACCAATCCATGTGTGAAAATGATGTCTCATGTTCCGTGAAGCACTCTTTCACAATTTGAGCCCGATGAATCCTGGCATTGTCATCTGGGAATGAAAAAAAATCCAATGATGGATGGATCACAAAAGGGTGAAGGGTTAGCTTAATCCAGGTGGTGACTTTTTTTTTGGCTAGGCCATGTATAATAAGGTATTTGTTAAAAAAGGAAACATTCCATGTAATAGTGTTGACGTGGGTGTACAGTGCGCACGTCCAGGAAGAAACCTCAGCCCCATGAGGGGCCAGGGGGCTGCTTGTAGCCACCTAAACATCCGTATGACAGGATTCAGCTGCATACGGCTTCACGCTGACCCGAATTTGCACATACGTACACCCTTGGACGCAGACAGTCTCATTGAACACTGCTGCACACAGCACTTGTTCCTCCCGGGCGCAGGTTTCTTCACGTGCATGTGAATGAGGCCTAAAAAGCAGCACTAAACCCTGAGTAATGCAGATGACTTATGTGTATGTTTACAATTCAATGGCAAACTCACTTAAAGGAGAACTATGGGGTTAGGGCTTTTCCCCATAGTTCTCCTAAGGGTAATGGGAGGACACAAACTAACATCCTCCCGTCACCCTAAGCTCAGTATACCGTGACCTACAGCTTGCGGTATACTGAGACGCCGCAGTATACCGTGAGCTACAGCTTGCGGTATACCGAGACACCGCAGCTGAAACGGATCCCGAAAATTATGTCTGGATTCGCCCAGCTGCGTGAGTGACAGCTGGCTCTGCCTATCTAGAGGCAGAGCCAGCTGTACCCGCCCCCTCCCCCGTCCGATCCGCCAGTCAGCGCTGGAGGATCGGAGCGGGGAGGTGGGAATCCAGTCCCACCCCTGTCACGGCTCTCTGCCGTGACAAGATCGAGAAGTGGGCGAACGATGGTATGTGTTCGCTCACTTCCCGATCTACTGAGCCGACCTGTGACAGTTTCATTGTCACAGGTCGGCTAGAACTATGAGGATGAGTGATAAGCACTCATCTCATAGTTCTCCTTTAAAATCCATTGCTTTCATTATTCACTCATGTGTCTGCTCTCTCCAGCCAAATAAACTTTAAGTCATCCAATTTATCAGAATAGTAAATGAAGAGATCTGGCAAGACAGCCAAAGAAGCTTTTAAAAGGTGCATATGTGTGTTGATTGCATTAACAAGGTACCTGTAAGGAGAATTCAGAAGAGTGTGCGCTTAGTCACAATCTATTCATTCTTTTCTGTTCACCAGTTTGAGGAAAGTTCAGCTCACAACTCTGAGAACTGAGCACCCAGCTATGTCATCAACACGTGACATTCGCACACTCTATGATGTTACATTAGACCAGTGGTTCTCAACCTGTGTAACCTCAGGACCCACATTTGTCCTTGGTGATTAAGTCGCGACCCAAGTCGCACTGCAATGGAACGCACGGCATAGCGGCACTGCGCATTCCGGTGCGGGTGATTAAACTGTGGGCGGGAAGTGCATTTGGGGTGCCGTTTAAATGAAAGGCGTTGTGCAGTACATTGATGGCACAGGACTCTTCGATTAACGCACTGTTCTCATGTGAACGGGCCCTTAAAAACACTGACAGACACACACAACCACAGACACAATCTCACACACATATACACACTCCAAAATTATTTTTGTTACTTTCGTACCTTATGAGAACTGGAGTGGATCCTCAGCCTTGGGTTCCGTGTGGGCTGCTGTGCTGTGATGGAGCTAGGTCCATATGTGCTTTGCTGGTACAGCTCCCTTGCGAACCCTGTAGAGGTGTCGCAAACCAGAATGTGACATCACTTCGGTCCAGGCACCTCTACAGGACATGCGAGGGAGCTGTAAGCAATGCATGTATGGATGCAGCTCTCTCATGGCTATAGCTCCTACCCGCCCCACCTCAAGTTGACACTCTGCCCCGGGCAGCATATGTTGGATGGCTGCTTGGCGTGAGAACTGACAGCGCTGCGCTGGGGGGAGGCTGAGAAGCCTCTCGCCTAGAAAAGTGGAAGGCACAAGGCGACCCACTGAACATGGGGTCGCGACCCACTTTTGGGTCACGACCCACCAGTTGAGAACCAAGGCATTAGACCAAGGTTTTTCTACTATTCAGGATGAGGTTACAACTCATGCCTGATGACTACATTTGTAGACAAATAGTTCTAAACGAGAAACACAATGTGTGGATTCTGCCATGAAATGTTAAAGAGCAACTTCAGACAAAACAATCTGTGAACAACTAATTCCACTCAGAAAACACTGAAAATCCACTAAATGGACCTTCAAAGTGTATCTGAACCCCAACACATAAATTACAGCATACCGATCCTTAGATCTGGTGATCTGGCCAGTTAGGCTGTTATTTTTCAACTTCCTTTAAATGCAACAGCCACTTTTTAGAACAAATAACAAATGCACACTTCCTCAGAAAAGAAGGGCATTTATTATTTTTTTTGCATTGGAGCCAGTAAAGCTTTACAACCGTGATCAGTGTCCATTTTTTGGATGTCTTGGTGCATTGTCATCCCATTCATTTGAATGAGCTGCTTTAATGCAATGAATGTTCCTTTAAACTCCTGGGCAGGCTGGCTCCTGGCTCTCAGAGACAGCTGGCGGTCCCAGGGCTTGTGCGAGCAGGGGCCCTCCGATGCCACTGAGAACAGGCGTCATTTTAAAATGCTGCTGGGACGTAAAGGGGATCCTGCGAGACCCCGAAACGTCACATTGAGTGTATCACTCAAGTGGTTAAGAAAATGCAACGTAAGCCTAAAGGGTCAGTCTACCCAAAAGTGATATTTTAGTTACAGATGGTGTCTGGAGGGCAAGGTCAACACTGACTTCTTATATATCTTTGTTGCTCCAACAGCAAATTTTTTCCTTGCATAACTCCCAAATGTTTTCCTCTCCACTTGGGAGTTTGGGGTGTTCCAGCACTCTTTGCGTGTCCCAGCTTCCCCTGTTGTATTTCTCACGATATAAAATAACTTGAAAATATACAATAAAAGTAAGAATGGAAATCCCTTCTGAAGGTTAAAGCACACAGGTCTGACAACAAGCGTTCCTGAGACATAGAAGAAACTGCCTACTGGTTTACCCCTCTACCAAAAAATAAACCAGATTTGAAAGGGGTTTCAGATTTGGTGGACTGACCCGAAGATACAACTCAGCAATATTCTAAAAAGCATCTCATTTATATCTACGGAGCAAAAACTCTTATCCAGAGTCATCACTATTAATTCTTTTTAAACCCAAATAGAATAATATGAAGGCACGGTGTCCTTAAAGAAGAAATCCAGGAATTAAACTTAAGACTTGCAGCGGGGCTACACCCACACTGCAAGGGTTAACTGGTCATTTTTGTCTAGGGGTTTAAATACAGAAGATATGCTCACCCGACCGATCCTCGCGCAGTCAGCGTTCACCTTCTCCTCTCCCCAGCTGTGATATGTCCCTCTGTGTTCTCATGTCTTATGCAGGTTAATGAACCTGCATAAGACATGATGACATCATGGGTCCTTGTACTGCCAGATCTTGGGGAAGAAGAGGCTGCGGGGACTAGTCTGGGTGGAATCGGGGGTCAGGTGAGTACATTTTCTTTAATCCAGCCCCTAGGCCAAAACAAGCAGTTAACCCTTGCAGTGCAGGGGCAGCCCCACTGCAAGGTTTAACTTTGTTAATTTCTGGAGTTCTTCTTTGATGACTTTCAATCAGTCCAAAATGTGGATATTAAAAATATACATACAATGCCCATTCAATAATGAAATACATGACAGTAACAGTATACAATACAGTCTCCAATACATGCCTGCTACTCTGTAATTATATTGGAACTGCAGCTAAATATTTTCATGTTTTAGATAGAATGAAAAAGTGTTAGGTCCTCTGTCGGGTTTTTGGGGTGTTTTATGCTGTTTTTGTCTCCATTTGGGAGGTGTTCCTCACTCCTCGTCCCATTGAGTAATACATTAGAGGAGATTCCCACTGGTAGCTTTCAGAGTAAATCCCTACCCTCACACCAATCCTTTTGTTTGCAAGCCCACCTTTACCACGCCAGGATACTCTGGTTTGAAGACTAACCCTTCATCTTGGCATGGAAATCTATTGCTTTGCCCAGTAAGAGAGGTCACCGAGACAAGAAGAAACATCTCACTAGGACGTGGCGAGAAGAAAACGTGGCAGGCTGCTGTTGTGCTGCTGTCCATGGTGATGAACAGTCTTCTGATCACTGCAGTTCCTGCACATGATAATGCTCAAAGTATGAATTAATAGGAGAATTCTAGTCCTCTATCCCCTAAACCTGAGCCCCGATTCTGAGCTTTCCTTTGCCATGAACAAACAAATAGCAACTTTGATAATTGGTCGCAATGGCTCAGAATTTGAAAGACAAAGTATGTCCTGATGGCTTACGCTGTCAGCTATGTATTGGTACTTTACTCACTTGAGAGATCACATAGGTATAAGAGTTGGACCTGTTTATTGAATAAAGTCAGTGGAGAAAATATGGTGTAGTTCAAAAGGCAGTGAAAAGACCAATGTCTACAGTGAGTGCAGTAACCCATCGAAACCAGCATGGTTTGTCTTGTTTTGGTTACGTTGCCCCGGCATGGTTTGGTTACATTCCCCTAGCATGGTTTGCCTTGTTTGGTTGTGTTGCCCCAGCATGCTTTGTCATGGATTGCCTGGTTCTAGGCTAGTTGCCCCGGCATGGTTTTCCTTGTTTTGGTCACATTTCCCCGTCATGGTTTGCCTTGTTTTGCTCACGTTGTCCCGGCATGGTTTGCCTTGTTTTGCTCACGTTGCCCCAGCATGGTTTGCCTTGTTTTGCTCATATTTGCCCGGCATGGTTTGCCTTGTTTTGCTCACGTTGCCCCAGCATGGTTTGCCTTGTTTTGCTCATATTTGCCCGGCATGGTTTGCCTTGTTTTGCTCACGTTGCCCCAGCATGGTTTGCCTTGTTTTGCTCATATTTGCCCGGCATGGTTTGCCTTGTTTTGCTCACGTTGCCCCAGCATGGTTTGCCTTGTTTTGCTCATATTTGCCCGGCATGGTTTGCCTTGTTTTGCTCACGTTGCCCCAGCATGGTTTGCCTTGTTTTGCTCATATTTGCCCGGCATGGTTTGCCTTGTTTTGCTCACGTTGCCCCAGCATGGTTTGCCTTGTTTTGCTCATATTTGCCCGGCATGGTTTGCCTTGTTTTGCTCACGTTGCCCCAGCATGGTTTGCCTTGTTTTGCTCATATTTGCCCGGCATGGTTTGCCTTGTTTTGCTCACGTTGCCCCAGCATGGTTTGCCTTGTTTTGCTCATATTTGCCCGGCATGGTTTGCCTTGTTTTGCTCACGTTGCCCCAGCATGGTTTGCCTTGTTTTGCTCATATTTGCCCGGCATGGTTTGCCTTGTTTTGCTCACGTTGCCCCAGCATGGTTTGCCTTGTTTTGCTCATATTTGCCCGGCATGGTTTGCCTTGTTTTGCTCACGTTGCCCCAGCATGGTTTGCCTTGTTTTGCTCATATTTGCCCGGCATGGTTTGCCTTGTTTTGCTCACGTTGCCCCAGCATGGTTTGCCTTGTTTTGCTCATATTTGCCCGGCATGGTTTGCCTTGTTTTGCTCACGTTGCCCCAGCATGGTTTGCCTTGTTTTGCTCATATTTGCCCGGCATGGTTTGCCTTGTTTTGCTCGCGTTGCCCCGGCATGGTTTGCCTTGTTGTGGTCACGTTGTCCCGGCATGGTTTGCCTTGTTTTGGTTACATTTCCATGGCATGGTTTGCCTTGTTTTGGTCATGTTGTCCCGGCATGGTTTGCCTTGTTTTGCTCATGTTTCCCCGGCATGGTTTGCCTTGTTTTGCTCACGTCTGCCCCACCATGCTTTGGCATGGAATGCCTGGTTCTAGGCTAGTTGCCCCGGCATAGTTTGCCTTGTTTTGCTCACGTTGTCCCAGCATGGTTTGCCTTGTTTTGGCTACATTGCCCTGACATGGTTTGCCTTGTTTTGGCTACATTGCCCCGACATGGTTTGCCTTGTTTTGGTTACGTTGCCCCAACATGGTTTGCCTTCTTTTGGTCATGTTGCCCAGCATGCTTTGCCATGGATTGCATGGTTCTAGGCTAGTTGCCCCGGCATGGTTAGCCTGGTTGTGGTCACGTTGCCCCGGCATGGTTTGCCTTGTTTTGCTCACATTGCCCCGGCATGGTTTGCCTTGTTTTGCTCACATTGCCTGGGCATGGTTTGCCTTGTTTTGCTCACATTGCCTGGGCATGGTTTGCCTTGTTTTGCTCTCATTGCCCCGGCATGGCCTCCTTTGACTGGAAAGGCATGCCAGGACTACAGAGAGCTCTTGTTTGTCTATGTATGGGAAGATCTCTGGGTGGTTGGGATGACATGTCTGGAATGGGTCCCTAGCCCCTGTGATGATGGAGATGACATGTTTGGGTGGGAAGAAGATGGATTACACAATGTTGGTGTCTCTTCTCTCCCTGGCTGTTATTTCTATCAACTTCAGCTCATCATGTCTCCCCACACAGCTATTTTTGGTCAGCAAAACAGCGTTATCCTAGGATCCTCCGTCGCCCCCTCCTTCACCCCTCTCTGTGCTCTGCCTCTCCCAGCTCCCTCTCTCCCCATATTTAGAAAGCGCTTCCGGCGGCGCCGAGCACTTTGACGTCATCCCCCACACGGGAATGACGTCAATGCGGAGGGGAGAACGGGATGACGTTGCTTATTTAAATGTCTCCCGAGCAGAGGGATGGAGAGAAGGTCTGAACGGGCTGAGGCAGGACAGGCCCGTACCTCCGCCGCTGAGCTGCGGTAACCGGCAAGCAGGAACCTCAGAGACCCGGTCAGTGTGGGGGAGGGGCTTACCGGGACACGTACAAGGCATGCACACGGGCACTACACGGCATGTACATTGATCACACACTGCACGATCAGTACAAGGCATGCACAGCGAGCACACAGTGCACGATCAGTACACGGCATGCACAGCGAGCACACACTGCACGATCAGTACACGGCATGCACATTGATCACACACTGCACTATCAGTTCACGGTATGGACATTGATCACATACTGCACGATCAATACATGGCATGCACATTGATCACATACTGCACGATCAATAGATCAATACACGGCATGCACATTGATCACATACTGCACGATCAATAGATCAATACACGGCATGCACATTGATCACATACTGCACGATCAATACACGGCATGGACATTGATCACATACTGCATGATCAATACACGGCATGCACATTGATCACATACTGCACGATCAATACACGGCATGGACATTGATCACATACTGCACGATCAGTACACGGCATGGACATTGATCACATACTGCACGATCAGTACACGGCATGGACATTGATCACACAGTGCGCGATCAGTACACGGCATGGACATTGATCACATACTGCAAGATCAGTACAAGGCATGCAAATCGAGCACACACAGTACATAGCATGCACATACTGTCAGCCAGTGATCACACCTACACAGCCATTCCTTGGAGATGCATTGCACCCGTGCCAGCCTGGCTCTGCTATGTGCACACACTGGATGTAGTACTGGGACAGAGCAATCACATTTCAGATACTGCAGTCACAGTGCACCTTGGGTTACTTTATTGAATAAAGCGGTGACCGCACACATTGTATATACACACACACACACATTGTGTGTGTATATATACACATTGTATCTCTATGTATCTGCACCCAATGATTGCTTGTCTTGTGTAGGGAGGGAGGGGGGTTGGGATTCCATTACATTGCTGTGTGAGATCTGCCTTGGCCATAGCCCCCTTCAATGCAGCATCCTCCTCCTGTGCTGGTCCAGGAATAGTGCCTGTGTGATGCCACTGCTGTGACGGATGGGGGAGTGTGTACAGTGTAATATGTGTAATGTGCACATGCAGCATCTGTAATTGGGGCCTGCACTGGCAATCAGAGGTGAGTGTCGGCTCCTCGTCCATGGATCATGGTGCAGCCATAGCAGAGCTGCTCTGCAATGTAGAGGGATTCACTCTCCGGGATTACATAACTCAAGGCTGGACCTGTGGATGGAGGAGTGAGGGATGGATATGACAGCTATTGGCTGATTGATTGGTGGAGGTGTAAAGGGGGGAGGAGGGGGGGTCTTTGAATAGTCATGCATCTGCTGACCCATGGAATAGACAGCATGCATGGTAATGATCCGTGCCCAGTGCTGCGAATAGACATGGCTCGGAGGCTGGGTGACCCCTTACTGATCAGGGTACATTGGATGTGACTATGGAGCCAGGCCTGGAGCAGCTGCTGAAGGCGGCGCTGTCCTTGTGATCTGGGGTTATTATTTGGCTTGTCCCCTCCCCCTCCTTCCTCCTCCTTCCTCCTCCCGTTATCCTCCTGTCACTGTGTGTGTTTTAGAGACATGCTCGGTGCCGCCAGCTGAAGGATGGCCGCTTGCTGTGTCCTGCTGATGGCCGGGAACGAGCTGCTGCCTCCGCTGTCAGAGATGGCCTCATCCTGCCGCTGTCCGAGGTGCTGAAGGCGCCGCCTGCGTCCCCGGCGAGAGCTGCTCTGGATGGTGAGCGCTGTGCCTTTTGTGTGTCTCTCCGCAGCCCCTGCAATGTCACATAGACTGTCCTCTGACCCTGCAACACTCCTCTCCTGCTGGGTCACCTCCTATCTACCCCCCTTCTGACCCTCAGAAACTTTAAACTGAAACTGCCCATATACCCGGTGTACCCATCCCTATGGTTCATCTACTGCATAGTTATGTCACCTTTCCTGATCTCTGGATAGGCAGTGCTGCTTGTCTGCTAGGCACCCGCTCAGTGACACCCCCCCTCCCCCATATGGGTTATAGAGAACCTACGAATCCCTTCATCATTCCACAGCCTGAGAAACTTTGACACTTCAGCCCGGTGTTTTGTCCATGTACCCAGGTCCTAAGATATCCAAAAATCAGCAAGACCCTTCTAATCCCTCTTGTCATATATTGTATTGTAACTGTGATGTCTTCCTTATATTGTAAAGTGCTGTGCAAACTGTTGGCGCTATATAAATCCTGTATAAGAATGATAAAATAATAT
>NW_017306302.1:79838-97987 GCF_000935625.1 Nanorana parkeri | reverse complement strand
CCTTCAAGAAAACCTGTATTTTAATAATAATATAATAATTAATAAAGAAATGCACGAAGCAGTTAAGTCCCGATTGCTGGTTTCTGCTGCTCTGCCCTGTGTCCTCATAGTCCCCGTCATGCAGGAAATACAACTCTTTCAAACCCTTTACTAACCCCTTATTCTTGAGAACTTTGCCATATCTACATGAATGAATTTCCCTTGATTTTATAGGAAACCCTTTTCATGTATTTGTGTTTTTATGTTATCCAGAAATTCACACCACATAACCCCCGTTCACACCTGAGCGTTTTGTTGTGTGTTTCCCAAAGCGCGACTGCTCAAAATAAAGAATTCTGTTCTTGTCAATGGTGCTGTGTAACTTATAGTTTGAAGCTCAAAAAGTACATGAGCTTCTTTTCGGGCAGGATCGCATGTTTTTGGCCCCAAAAACTGCACTGGGAGGGCCTAAAAAAATGTGCATGAAATGCGTTTTATTGCCTTTAACCCCCCCCCCAATTATTGCTTTCAATTGCCTAAACCAAAAACACTGAAGCCTGAAAACACCTGAAAATGTGCACATAAATTCATAAGCACCTGAAAAATGCTCCCGCTCATGTGTGAATGGGGCCTCACAGCCTATTTTATGAAGCAGGCATTGTGACTTTCACTGAACATTCTCTGGTGGAGAATTGATCACCTTCACTTAAAACGCATGGACTTGGAAGATTCTCCTACAGAGAATGTTTTCTGCCTGCCAGATTCATTGCTTTATAAATATGCCTGTTATTGATTTCACATTAAGCTATTTGGTTCCTAGAAAATATATTGCAGGGTTTCATTTATTTGCCATCAAATATTGATTAGTTTAGTGGATATTGAAATATTATTACTGTCTAAAAAAACTGACAATGACATTATTAGATATTGTAAACTCTTTGGGGGGATTTCTCAAAACTGGAGCAGTTGCACATAACAACCAATCAGTTTCTTTCTTCGGTTTGTTCAGTTAAACTCTGAAAATGAAAGAAGCTGATTGGTTGTCATGGACAACTGCTCCAGTTTCTGCTTGCTCTAGATTCCCCCTATTGTGTTTAACACGCACTATAGACAGGTGACACACAATTCCCTGCTTTAGATCTGTTGTGTTTAATCACATAGAATTCTTTCTAATGTATTGCTTTTTCATGCATTTCCCTGATTCAGGATACATGTATTCTCTGTATAGTTATATAAATGTATATTTTATCTTTCAAGTCTTAAAGAAGATCTCCAGGAAATGTAGAAATGAAATCTTGCAGTGGGGCCACCCCTGTGCTGCAAGGGTTAACTGCTCGTCTAAGGGCTAAAATAAAGATGCAGTCACCCGATCCTCTGTCCTGCAGTGGTCAGTGCTCACCTGCCTCTACCCCAGGGGTGGTATGTCCCCCTCAGCGTCCTCATGTCTAATGCAGCTGCATTAGGGCTGGTGCAGACCTGGGCGCCCCGGGACCGCACGATCGTGTGCAGTTACACAGCTGATGCCACGCAGCCACATTGATTTCAATCTGGTTACATCTGCGTGGCAATTGCAGGAAAAAGGTACATGTACCTTTTTTTTTTTTTTGTTGCGACACACAACGTGCGGCCGTGATCGTGTATCGGTCTAGCTGCAGATCGGGATAGAGGATCAGGTCAATATATCTTCTTTATTTTAGCCACCGCACCAGTGGTGGGCAACTCCGGCCCTCCAGCTGTGTTTTTAAAGAAGAACTCCAGGAAGATTTTTTTATTAACCCATGCAGTGACGCTACCCTGGCACTTCAAAGGGTTAAGCGTTTGTGTCTAGGTGCTAAAAAAAAAAAAAGTTACTCCCCAGACCATCCGAGTCGGCTTTTTCTTAGACTGGTGCTTAGAACATCTCTCCCCCTCTGCCGCAGCGGTCTAAGAATCCTCATGTCCTTACACTCTATACACTGTGCACAGACTGAGTATAGACACGAGGTCGCTGAGGAGCAGTCCATCTGCTTTTTAGCACCTAGAAACAGCAAGGGTTAATAATAATTTTACCAGGAGTTCTACAAATCCCAACATGCTGCTCCCTCTGGAGGTCTTGCTCGGAACTGTTAGTCTCGCAGTACCTTATGGGACTTGTAGTTTCACAACAGCTGGAGGGCCAGAGTTGCCCACCCCTGTCTTAGACCAAGCTGAGCAGTTAACCATTGCAGTGCAGGGCTAGGCCCACTGTAAGGGTTAATTCATACATTTTCTGGAGTTTTAACCAATAATGCATTGCAGCATTGCGCTGACAGCAGACACACAGCTGGCAGGTTTACAGTAGAAATCTGAAACACTGGAGATCTTTCATGTTATCTTTTGCTTGTATCTCCATCTGTAGAGGGCAATGCGATGGTTTCCGGGAGGGGATGTGGAAAGATCTGTGCTCTTCTACTGTCCATATTGCTCTGCTTCCTGATACTTCTTAATTGTGTTCTATAGCGTTGGATCCATCCTGCAGAGAGGTCCCGAGAGGGAGCAGAGGCTTCGTTCTAGACCTGGGAGAAGACTTGGGAGGTCTGCAGTTATTGGTCACACTGGTGCATACTGTATATATGTCTGTGTGTGTGGGAAGAGGAGCGTGGGAAGCGGATCGTTCTCGAGAAGGACATGATTGGAATAACCATTGGGCTGGCTTCCTAGTTTTGCCTCAAACTACAAGACGCTGGCAGGAGCAGGCACATGAATGCACACTCATTTTGGTGGATATACTTTTTTGATATACAAGCATTATTTTTTACTACGTTATGTTCTAAGAATAAACTTCTTGGTCCCATCATCTTTTTTTCCTCCTTGTTTTGGATTTATCCTTGGATTTAAAAGCCAGACATTTCATTTATCAATGTTACCTGTGTCGGTTGAGCGACACAAGGTTGAAGAGGCAGAGAGCATCTAAAACCTGTTTCTGATTAATGATACATGGAGCAGTGCTAATGTTGCAAGAAGCATCTTGAAGTATTGTTTAGTCACTCCAGTGCAAAATCATATCTGGGCAAAATGGGGTAAGTCCCTTTTTTTTAATTATCTTTCTTTATTAATTTAAAAAAAAAAAAGATATTTTATCTTGGTTTTATAGTGGTTTATTCCTGTTGTCCATATTGTATGATTAATCTTTTTTGCAGTCTAATATAAAAACAGTATATATTTTAAAGTGAAATTGCTGAAATAAAATTCCTTGTGTATGTAGATATCTGAGGCATCGGCACGCCACCTTGAAAGGGTTCTCATGTAGTTTGGCCGTTAAGGGCCTTTAACCATTTTTCTTGCCGTTTTTGCATTTGTTTGCACACATGCTATAATCCATATTTTAGCCCCCCCAAATTACTTAAACCCCCCAGAATGATATATTTCCTGAAAGCAGAGACCCTGTAAAGTAAAATGGTGGCAGTTGGAAATTTTTATGCTGCGCAATATTAGCGCACCTCTTTATCAAACCCAAAATTTCAGTAATAAATACACTTAAAGGAGAACAATGAGGAGTGGTTTTACACTCATCCTCATAGTTCGAGCTGACGTTGAGCTCTATTGATCAGGAAGTGAGCAAACGCATACTGTAGCTCACTCACTTTCCGATCATCTCCCTGCAGAGAGCGGTGACTGTCAGTCACCCCTCCCTGCATGGATTCCCCTCTTGGATCCTCCAGAACTGACTGGAGGAATGGAGAGAGAAGGGGGCTGGCTCAGCTGGCTCTGCCTCTAGATAGGCAGAGCCTGCTGTCAATCTGCCAGCTGGGTGAATCCATATAGTATTGTCAGGATCCTTCCCGGCTGTGGCGCTCTCAGTATACAGCGAGCTATACCCAGCTATATACTGAGCTTTGGGTCACGGGAGGACGTTAGTATATGTTCTCCCATGACCATAAAGAGAACTATGGCATAAAAAGGTTACCCCATAATTCTCTTAAGTTAATTCTAGTGCACAAAAACACAACATAATGCCCACTTCTACCCTAAAATATTTTTTAAGTAATAACATTTTTTATTGATTTATCATAAATATCAGCATATAAACAGTAAGCAGCCATTTACATATATCCCTGTACATATGCATATTTCCCCCTTATACATGTCTACGTGTCTTTATAAATGCACTTGCATCCTGGATATCATATTATATCTCTTATAGTGTTATTCTCGCTCATTATGACTGCATACTTTAATATAATTCCTTTATATATCTATATTTACCCCCCCTCCCCACTTACTCCCCTATCCCCCTCCCCCTCCCCTAATACCCCTCTCCTCTGCATTCATGAAAACCTTTAATCTGATATTCTCCGTTATATTTCTATATTGCTTGAAGTGTCTCCTTTTAAGTCTTTAGATTTAAATATCTTTAAGTTTCCCCCTTTGTCATATTCCTCCATCTACGTTCTTGTCCTTATATCTATTCCAGGGTTTCCACATAACCTCCCACTGAGAATGTCTTTCATCAATGTGTGCCGTTAGCTCTTCATATCTTTGTATCTTATTTACTTCCATGGCCCATTCCTTAATATTTGGAACAGTATGTGTGCTCCAATATCGTGGGATCAATATTCTTGCTGCTGCCATAAAAAATCTAAGTAGTTCGGATTTTGCTTTTTGTACCGAGCCCGGAAAAATTGAAAGAAGAGCTATTTTAGGTGATGGATCTACTCTAGTGCCCGCTATCTGGCTGTAAGTTTCAAACACATATTCCCAAAAAGGCATTATATGTTCACATTTCTACCCTAAAATATAAGAGATCAGGTTGTGCCAAGTAAATAGATACCCAACATGCCAAGCTTAATGCCAAGCTTAATTTCATGCGTCTGTGAAACGGTGAAAAAAACGGTACATCGAATGTCCATAGGCGATGCTTTAAAAGTCTGTACAGTCCTCAGTTTAGAATTAACTGTGAATATTTGCGCTAGAATTATTGCTCTCTGGTGCATACATTGATACCTAACGTGTGGCATAATCATCGTTTTTGTACGTAGGCACACCCGATGTGTGTTCAGGTGGACGGGTAACTTTCTGGGGGTTATTTATACATTTATCCTGTTTAACTTTTTTTTTTAAACTTTTTTTTTTTTTTTTTTTGCCCAAAAGCCCCCTATGTGATAGCACATTGAGGGTGACAGTTCTCTTTCAGGTGTCACCTTTGCACTTCAAAGAAGCTGACCAAGCACAGTTCTTACTTAATCAGCTCCTTCCCTGGCTCCTGTAGCCGTGGAATGACAGCTGAGAAGCCAGAAGTGATGCAATCAGCATCGCTTCCGACTGCATTCAGCGGGGAGGAGATCAGTGAATGGACACTTGCTGGTCTTTCCCCAGGCACCACAGTTGGCTTTTTACAGGTAAACAGACTCCCGTTGGCCAGATATAAACTCTGGGCTAAAGAAAGCAAAATTGCAATGCCCCCCCTTGCACTGCAAGGGTTAAATGCTCATTTATGCTTAGGGTACCAGGACTTTTTTTTTACTTACCTTATGCGTTGCCCCTGCAGGCTCCCTCCACACTTTAAGAAGGGCCCCCACAGCCTCTTCTCTGATGCTTCATTGGTCGCAGGCAATATGATGTCATCAAGTACAGTGTAGGGCCCACAGCCATGCATTGTATGTGAGGATGTCCGGGGGAACCTGCAACATGAAGCGTCGGGCAAGAGTTAAGTGCCAGCTGCCGGGAGGAGCGAGGAAATGGTAAGAAAGTCCTTTTTTTAAATTTTTTATTATTTCTGGTACCATAGACATATACAAGCATTTAACCCTTGCAGTGCCGGGAGAGCCCCTCTACATGGGTATTTTTTTTTTTCTTTACCCTGTAGTTCAGCCTTAATACAAGCTGTGTAAGTACTTGAATTAGACTTTGTATCAGACTCTTGCAGCACCTTTTATAGCAGTGCTCAGACTGGGAGAAGACGAACAGCACAAGGAACCACTCAATTGTGCTGCAGTGCTCATGTGCTGAAAAGGGATATGCTGATGGGATGAAAGAGCAGAGTGACGGAGAGAGAAAAATCAGGTCACCTGCTCTGCCAGACAGTGCTGTGTGGCAGAGTTAAGTAAATCCCAAGAGTGGATGAACAGAAATACAGATCTGTCAGGTAAAACGGCATATCACAATGTACCACATACTACGTGTACTGTTGCCTTGCTCATCATTCTGAATGGCATCCCAAGGCACCTCCCAGCAGGCATGCATTGTGCTGCAAAATGGGGTACCACAATAGCGTTCCTTGCATGCACAAAACTGAAATGACCAGACCTAACATGTGTGTGTGGAGGGGAGGTGCAGGGTACAGTTCCAGTGGTTGTTTATATAATGGGGGGGGGCGAAAAAAAATTTCTGCCCCGGGCGCCCAGAACTCTGGTTACGCCACTGCAGACCCCATGTTGGTTTATGGGGAATCAGATGTAAACGGACATGTGTCCATTTACATTAGATTACCCCTGATCCAGAGCCGTATCTAGCTCCTTTTGCGCCCGAGGCAAGAACAAAAAGCAGACCCCGGATATTTTCCTTTTGAAATAGAAATTGAGGACACCGAGCCCTCAATTTTTTTTTCTGCAGACCTGACAATGACCGTTCGCTGACACCCACAGCCGCGGCTGCAACAGCCCTGTCTATTGCCGACACCGCCGGGTTCCCCCTGGTTCTCCTCTACACCGCACATAGCCCACATTTCCCTAACGGCACTACGGACAAGGTCCCCTCTTCTCGCTCACACCCTTCTGTGGATGTACTCCTCTAAGCAGCACACCAGCCAAAGTCGGACACACATCACGAGTGTTCTGATCCTCCATATTGACCGTCCATCTCTTGATCCCGGGATTCACACGTAAGTGCCACCACCTTGATTTTCCGTTAAATCTTGTTCAGCCAGCCAGTGTTTTTTGCGCCCTTTTTTTGTTCTTTTGATTATCTGCATTTACAGGTTCTCCTCCTGTTTCCCAGGGCTGCATACATGTCTGCAAGTTAACTCTTCCCATCCGAGAGCGCTCCATATGTTTTTTCTGTTTTTCTAAATAAATGGAGAGCACTCAGTAGAGAGGCTTCCTATTCATTCAGAAACTGGAGATAGTAAAAATGTACCAGTTATCAATCGATAGTGAGTGCTACTACCCATTCAGAAACTCATGATTAAACAGGAAGTAATGTAAAGCACTTCCTGTTCATTCATAACTGGGAACACATACTATGTGTCCCCAGTTGTTTACAAACATTGCAGTGATCAGATGATAACTCCAGTGTTTGCTCTGCCCACAGGGGATCGGTAAATATCACTGATATTTACCGATCCTCGCGCTCTCCATCCTGAACCATACGGGCAGGCACAGCCTGCAGCTTCTCCTCGGATCCACGCTGCTCTCCCACTGCCTCTATGGGCAGATGTAGCAGGGATCCAAGGAGAAATTAAGTGCTGAAGGAGGGAGTGCCACTGCAGTATGGCCGAGTGGTGAGGAGAGAGAGCCACTGGCTTGTCAGATCCTGGCCAAGCGTCTCACTCTCATCTCACCACTCGGCCATCCTGGATGACCGCTGCCTCCTCCCCTCTGGCACTGACTGTGCCCCCTTTAAAAGCTGTGCCTCGCCCTTCCTACGGCCCTGCCCCGATCCAGCAAGACCGGGTCTTTTGGAACGGGACACTGTTCCGTTTTATCTTTTACCGGATCTGGTTGGGGAAACTAGCATTGGGCATGTGATTTGGGTTTGCCTGAAAATCTGACAGATGGACCTGATCGGACCACCGATGTGAAAGGGCTCTTAGCTTAAGGCTCCATTCACACCTAAGCATCAGCGTAGGGCTGCAACTAACTATTTTCATAATCGATTAGTTGACAAAATTGAAAAAAAAAATATTATTTAAAATAAACGGAGTGTTAGAAAAAAAGTTAACTTCAGAATAAAACGGTATGCACGCTTTTTGCTGTCGCACTGCACTAGAATGTATGACATTGCAGTACCACGTGTTCCAGTGCAAGTGATCACACTGCAGGCAGAAGGGGTGTTTGGGATACCATTGAAATTAATGGCAGCACAATGCACATCCCGGAGAAAAAATTTCAAGCCAAAGCCAAAAATGATGCTCGTGCGTGCGTGTGTGTGTGTGATATATAAATATGTGTTCTACAATATAAGCCAGGCCATCAGTTTTTAGAGTTATTAGCTGAATATTAGCCCGAGAATTATTGCTCTCACTCCGGCACACACAGCGATACCTGACATGTTCAGCGCAATTCTACGTACCCTGTTTCCCTGAAAATAAGACCTACCCCGAAAATAAGACCGATTACTATTTTTGGGAATTGCTAAAATATAAGACCTACCCTGAAAATAAGACCTAGTTGTGACCATTCCCAGGGCCGGCGGTGGCATAAGGGGGAACTTGAATAGCCGCGGGAGAGAATCAGCGGTGCCAATGAAGCCAGCGCTAGTGGAAGCGAGGCGGCAGCACAGGGAGCAGAGCCACATAAGCTGAGGGCTCCTCTATAGCGCCGACTCCTGTCACAGGCGGAGCGATACCAAATGCACTCCGCCTGTGAGGAATCTATAGTGAAAGTGCGCTTCGCTTTTTCTGGTTACCAAGTTGCTCTTGGAAAGATATGGCACCCCTGATTGCCCTGATCACCATATTCTTAACTTTGCCATTTTGGATTATTTAATTTGGATTTGCATTAAATTTGGATTGTTATACGTTAAAAAAAATAAAAATAAGACCTACCCCGAAAATGAGACCTAGTGTGTTTTTTTGAGCCAAAAAAAATATAAGACAGTGTCTTATTTTCGGGGAAACACGGTAGGTGCACCCAACTTGTGTTTCCGCTACTATGGGTGCGTTTGCAGGGTTCGGGGACCTTAAATCTTTTGGGGGGTATTTTTTTATTTTATTTTTATATACGTTTTTTTCCTTTTCTTTTAAAATGTGTGTATGTGTTTTTTTTTTTTTTAATTGGTGGTGGGGGGGGGGAGGGGCTCACATTGGAGGTGACATGTTCTCTTTCAGGTGACATTGGGGGTCTTTAAATTGGAATAGCCAATAGCAGCTTGGCTATTGCACCTGCTCACTGCCTGCTGTCAGTCAGCAGAGGAGGGACCTGAATGAGAACTTTCTCCTTCAGGTCCCTCCTCTGCTGACTGACAGCAGGCAGGGAGTAGGTGCAATAGCCAGTCTGCTATTGGTCTATTGCAATTTAAAATAGCCAATAGCAGGCTGGCTGTTGCTCCCAGCTGCTGATTTCTACTGTTTTCTACTGCCAGCAGCAGCGGGGCACCTGCAGAAGAATGGTGGCTGCAGTGTTCTGTGTCCCCGCTGCCTCTGCTGATATAGACGGGTAGAGCAGCGGGGATTGAAACGGACACAGGCTGCTGCAGCCGGCACCAGTAGGCTGCAGATTCAACTAATCAAATCAACTAATCGATAATGAGAAACGTTTTTAAGCATGTTTCCATGTGTTTTGTCACACATTTTTCAGTTTGTGTTGTCCAATTTGTTCCCCAGTGGTTTTTTTTTTTTTCTTTTTTTGAAGAGGAAGGCTGGAGCTCAAATGCACAAAAATGCTTGTGTCACACATTTCCAGGCATTTCCATTGAAGTCAAAGGGGCCGAAAGCACAGAAATCTGCAGAAAATTTGCTCTTGTACTTTTTCCAGTGACAGGTGTTTTGCTACAAGCAGCATACTGCTCAGGGGTGGACAGGAGCCATAGTAAACAATAGGATTCCTTGTTTCAGTGTTTTGTAGCACCGAGCTTTCAGCTACAAAAAGCCTAGCTGTGAACAGCGACTAATATGGCACCTAGCCCTATATAACTCTATAGAGTTCATTCCTTTACTCACCAGCACCATCTAGGGGCGCTAGTGCCATGTGAACATGTAGCCTATAACTTTTATGAATGAACCCCTAAATGTGCTGTCGTGTATCTCATTCCCATGGGGCTATGGATATTTTCACATACACATACTTTTTTTTTTTTTAAAGGATTTAAACTTTATTTGTTACTTTGTTTGGGTTTACTTGTCTTTTATATGTGGACATTTAGAGACCGCAATCCAGACCGCACTGACAGAGGCAAAAGATGTTTGACAGATGTTTTCATTTATAGCATTGTAACCTAAATGGGTTGTACGAGAGGCACTTTGGCTTATTTAATGGTAGCAAACTGATGTAATGTGTTCTATTGATTGTCCTCGACTGATGCATAGAATGTTCACAAAGGTCTGAGACAGTTGGTGGAAACGAGCCACCTTGCCTTTTAACCGCTGAACGTTAATAAAAGTTTCTAATTTTAACACACGTTGCCGAGAAGTTTTATGTGATTAACCAGGCTCTGTGGCTTATTTTATAAAATGAGGGCAAATGCAAAATAGGTCTTTTACCTGCAGCAACCGATATGATTTTTATGGTTCAGATCTTATATTATTTAAAGGGGACTTAACTTTGTTAGAAGAAACTTATAAATGTATACATGTTATGCAAACCACTTAGTAAGTTTTTAATATTAAAAATAAAAACCTTTCTGGAGTCAGACATTTATTTTCTAAAACCTCCAAATTCACATATGTAGCACCGCTAGAATTTTGGTACCCCTGTTTTTGTAATTGGATTTCATCTTTCCCTAGATGTCTGCGCAGCATGTGAGGTACAATGTCAAAGTTCTTTAGTTACATTCATTGAGGTAGATTGCATCTGACTTAAATGATAGTGACCATTTGTCTCAGCACTGTTTTAAAATGGTGGCGGGTCTCAGTGGCTCCTGGGGTCCCCACCAGCACAAGCACTGGTATTGCCTCATGTCTCTGAAAACGGGGCTTCATGTTAAGCCTAGGCGATGAAACGATCAACTCCTTCACAAAACACCTGATTGCATGAAAACACGTTGCTATTGTGCAGCCCTTTGGACTGTTCGAGAGCCGCATTTGAGGTTGTATATCATTTTCAAGTTCATCACCGCTGATCTAAGTTTTTGACGTAATGCTGAACTTGAGAAATTGTACAGAAATTGTACAGAACCCCCGCGTGTGTTCATTTAAGGACTAGTGTTCACTGTGCGTTTTGTGCAGTGGCTGGTGTACAGTGCCAATGCGCTGAACCCAGCACATTTTTACATTGTACTTTTTTTTTACTTTATTGAAATGTCACAAGTAACATTTTAATTCAAAGTAGTTCTAAAGGCCAGGAATTATTATTTTTTTTTTAACCTAATGCATTCTCTGCGTTAGTCCCCGTTCACACCTAGGCATTTTGTTGCTGAAAGGTAAGCATGACAAAACGTTCAAGACAAAGAATCCCATTAATTTCTATGGCCCCTGTTCACACCAGTTTTTTCGCGAGGAGAAAACTGCATGTGACTGGAAAGTACATTTGAGCTCCTTTTTGGCAAATTACAGAACTTTTTGGTCCCATAGACTTCAATGGGAAACTTGAAGTCAAAATGACAAAATGCTCAGGTGTGACCATGGGCCATAGAAATGAAAGGGATTCCTTGTCTTAAGCCTTTTGTAGCGCTAAGCTTTGAGTGGCAAAACGCCTAGGCGTGAACGGAGTCTTAAGGTAAAATGGCAGCGGGATCGGTGGCTTGGGGACCAGCTGCAGGAGGAGTTAAAATGTTACTGGTAACAAAAAGAATTCTGAAATAAGGCAAGTGTGTCAAAGGTTTAATAGAACTTTTTGTTGTCATTTTATTGCACTCTCCAACCGCTCTTCTTGCCTTCATGTTGCCAAAGCTGCACTATTTATAGGGTCAGGGCTGGTCCTTGGTGCCCTTCCTTCAGTTCCTTTAATACAATCAAGACACAAGTACTAGGAAAATGGAGCCAGGCATTCAGGGTTGCACACCTACCATGTCCATGCCCTGTACTCAATTGCCTTCTTACTATTAATTGCTAGTTTCTAGAAGCAGCAGTGGGAAGACTCTATTTCTTAGTAACTGGCTTTGTTTGCCATTACCACAGTATGTGAAGCATGGGGGGGAGAACGTGCCTTTTCCAGTGTTGTGTGTTAATATAGTAACATGCAGCTGGACAAAAACAAAAGTTTCCCCTGTGCCACCTTGGTTTTAGACATTTGTGATGTAGTATCCTTATGCTGTCTTTGTCTCCAGTAGGAACATTTCCTGTCCGGGTAACCATACACAGACATCCCAACCTGCAAAACCTTATTTCAGGGAGGTGCCCTTCTCATTTCAGGGAGGTACCTTCTGGCAGCAGCATATAATGTTAATAATCACAAATAAAATACAAATAAAATAAAAACATTAATAACATACCAAAATAATATAATAACAATAAAATGCTGTGATATCTACTAAGTATATACGTGTGTGTATGTGTGTGTGTATGTATGTATATGTATATCTATAATATATTAATATTTAATAGATGGATAGATGTGTGTATGTATAAAGGCGGCTCTGCTCTTTGTGTGAGATGAATTGCAGCGCAGGGAGCTCCCCTCCACAGCCCAGCCAACATGACGAAGTGTGCCACTCACCCTCTCTGCCCCCTCCACAGGCGTCTTCAATCGGCTGCCCCCGGCACTGTCATTCACATCACAAGGTGTCTGCAGAGCTAGCGCAGGGACCTTTTGTCTCCAGCCAATCACAGGCGGCCCTGCCATGCCTAAACCCCTCCAACTGACCTGTCACCGTTACAGGATGTGCAGGCACAAACTTTTTTTTTCCCTTACAACTAAAACTTTTATTCATACTCATCAGAACTGGTGAGCGCAGCAGACCCGGAAAGGTTTCAATCCTTTCCGGAATAAAAATGTATCTCTTGCGGGCGTCCGGAAGCCGCTATCTAATAGCGGGAGACTCCCGGAACGTCCGGGAGAGTTGGGAACTCTGCATACAGGAAGTAAAGGGTAAATCTCCAACAGGAACAAATTGCAATAGAAGGGGAAGAGTTGGAACCTCTATCAGGTTTTTTATGTCTGTCCAGTGGGAAATTTCCTATTGCTTACTGTAAAGTCACCAGTAGAAGAACTATGGGGACATCTCACCCCAGTGATTTAAAAAAAATGTAGAAATGTAGAAAAGTAGAAAAATGCCTTAGCATAAAAGAAATATACAGAAGAAATAATAAAAAAGAACAAATTCACAATCCTGTGTGACTATTCCTTGTTGGCAGTTCTGAGTCATACAGAAATATGTGCAACCTGTCTTCCGTTATCCTTAAGGGGTTGTGCTGTCATCTGGTACAGTGCATAATGCAAGTAAATGGCAAGCGGGAGGGGAAAAAAAATTACTTTATTTTGGTCAAGCCTTCAAAGGGCTTTCTGACCTCACATGACCACTCTGGAGTGTGGTTACTCCTGCAATCCGCACTGCATCATGGAAGAAGGGAGAGACGTGCATGCTCCTACCATACCCAGAAGTACCAAGCATTTTACAACCTGGGCTCAGAGAAAGTTGAGTGATGCTGCTCTTCAGAACATCTAGTGCAGAAAACAGTAATGCAGGAGAAATCTCTGGAATTAATTTGAATATAGCAGCAAAAGCTATTTTTTTTTATGTTTTAATTGGCTATTCGTTTTTATCTTGTTGCTTTTGGTGGGAATTCTGCTTTAAGAGTTTTACAGTGATCCCAACCAATTGCCTTCCCAACTGTTGAGTTAGGATAGAAGCCAATGCTTTAAATCATCCTCTGGCCACAGTGAGTCTATGCTCTGATTATTGTTTATCCAAATTGATTGCGCTAGGAAAATGTGAAATAAATAGATAGATAAATAAATACATGAAAAAAAAAATTAAAGCTGCAACAATGTGTATCAAAATGATCAAATGTAGGCTAGTATGTTGCGCTTGGTGTGTGTGTTCAACCTTTTATGTTCACTCATAAAGTAATATTACTTTATGAGAGAACACAAAAGGTTGAACACACACACCAAGCGCAACATACTAGCCTACATATGCTCTGATTATTGTGTTATTCTCACTTGACGTAGTAAGTGGGTTTGTGTGGTGTATTGAATGGCACACTAGGAAGGCCGTTTTCTAGAACAAAGCTGCCCATTGCTATGCTACATGATTGGAATTGCATAAAGTGAAGCGCATTCTTTACGTTGCATGAGGCATCCTCACAGATGTCTGCACGTACCTCCAGCTATCAAAGTTATATCGTGGTGCTTGAATGGGCTACTATGTGTCGTGTAGGAAATGATTATCTGAATGACTGTGGAGATTGCCATAACCACTTAAAATAATTTGCTGCTTGGGATAATGTGTACATCTGAACAGCGTTTTCCACCTTACACATCATATTTGCTGGCACTTATTGTTACTGAGCTTCTTCTCTCATAAATGTCCTTCTGCCTCTAGAGTTTGTTGATTCTGCCAATAATTTACATTTTTAGAAATTATTTCACATCTCTTGACTAGCTCATTTTTTTGTGACACAAGACACTGCATAATTTTTTTCCCTATTATTATTTTATTTATTTTTCCCATAAGGGCTCATTCAAACGGGCGTGCACACCCCTTGTAGTTACCTGCTTCTGGGTTTCGGGACAGACAGGTTGCACACGCTTGGATGCTAACAGTGTGGGCACAAGTGGGGTGGGGAGTTTTTTTTTTCTTCTTCTCTTTAGAAGAGCAGTGTGTTACCGTAGCCAAAGTGGGATGGGATCAAAGTGACTGGATGTGATTAAAGTTGACTATTGCACCTCTGTGTATGCACTTTATACTGCTAAGTCTACACGCATATGGGGGGCTTTTATGTGTGTCTGGGATTCCTGTGGCAATCCCTCGACGCACATAAAATCCCTGTGTGCATGTAGCCTTCGGGGGTAAAATTTATAAAACGACTGTAAAGCTGCTTGAAATGAACAAACAACCTATTTACCCCCCAAGCACTGCACATTTAAGTATACCAATGTGCTTTGTGCCCCTTTGGCTGGTTTCAGATGCAATACTACTGAATATGTATCACCTGACTGGCTCTCCTCCAATCAAAGGTCTCTACTGTAATAAACAGAAGGTTTGCACACATTTTATGAATGGGTTGTAAAATGTCTGAGGGGGGTGTGTGTAACCCTGCTGTGTAGTGGGGCGTTACACACTATATAACTATCCCTGTCAGGACACTAGGTGCAAGGAGTTCTCCCTGTGCTTGCGTGGATTTCCTCTGGGTATTCTGGTTTCCTCCCACACTCCAAAAACACGCTGGAAGGTTAATGGGCTCCTGTCTAAATTGGCCCTGTATGCGTGTACAATAGGGACCTTAGATTGTAAGCTCCTTGAGGTCAGGGGCTGATGTAATTTGTGCAGTATGTAAAGCGCTGTAATAAAATAAGAAATGTGGTCCCTCTAGTGATGTCAGGGACTGCACTTAAGGCCCCCTATATCTGGCAAGTTGACCAAAACTGATCTAAAACCGGCGATTGGGTCAATCTACAGGTAAACCAAACCATCCTTATCAAGCGGTAAAGAATAAAAGTTTCCATTAAAGCTAATTGCCAGAGAAAAAAAACCTACCCTGCTAAACCTGCACTGCAAGGGTTAATTTCTTGTTTTAATGCCCAGGGGTGTGGTGTAAGTCTTTTACTTACCTGATCCCCACTACCCTGAGGGTTGGCGCTCCTCTCTCCTCTCTGTTGAATATGAATATGGAGTTCAGGAGCCAGTCTGTGCAATCCAGAAGTCGGCAGCATTTGTTTTTAGGCACCGGCTGCATTGACCGCAACTAGAGAACCCCAAAAGTTAGGCGCCAGTTGTAATTTGTAAGGAGAATATTGGCGATCTGGCTACTGGGATTAGTCCAGCCCTGGTCTAGAGAATGGAAACCGTGGGCAGAGGAATAGTTCTCTAGCATTTTTTATTGGTTCTCACTGGGTTCACTACAATAACTGTCATGGTGAGGGGACTGTAGTTACTGGGGAATTGGGGTGACAACACTTTCCCTGTTCTCTAGAGTTGTCACCATGTTACATGTGCTTTCCCTGGAGACTCCGAGCGGCAGTGCTGACACACATTATGTTCCACTGTAGTCACCATCGTGAATCACATCCTGAGAAATGCCATGCAGCCATTGCTGAAGTAAATGCATGTAGACAGAAAGAGGTTGCAGGAGATCAGCTGCATTGAGATGCAAAGGATAAAAAAAAAAATGAAAACCCTATTTTCTAAAAAAAAATAGTAACAAAAACTTGACGATTATTTATAATACCCAGTGCTTTTTCAAATACATATCAACCTGCTAGAGTATACATCTCCTTTAAAGCAGGTGTAAGGTGCCTCTTGCAGACTTCTAGTGCGGCTTAACATTTACGCATGTTGCTTTTACTAGTCTTTTAGAAGTAGTACGATGCAGTTTTCTTGGTTTCTACGGCAACCAAGGAAAGGCTAATCATGAATATTCCTGCTCCAGCAATACAGAAAAATCGGGAGACATTGTGAGTTTCTCTTCTGTAGCAGTGATCTAATATAAGTGAGCTCAATTAATAGCGGTTACTAATGATACAGATTCTAAAATGTAGGAATGATGCTTAAAGGGCCAGTACACCCAAACGCTGATACTTCATGGGTAAATCCTGTCTACCCATGATTAATAGCTGAAGAACCAGCTGACCTATTTTGTCTCCAGCAAAAAGCATATAACTTCAGCTTGAGGGTCTGTAGACCTTCCAGAGAATTATGCATAGAGACCATAATTGGCAACTCTGGTTTAAAGCCTTTGCTATTGTACCGCTGCTTTAAGAAGTCTGTGGATAATTTAAATCCCATCCCCATAGTAAAATGACAGTCTTGAGTAGATTGATGCATTGTCAGACATGCACAGGGACCTGGTCATTAATGGATGAACAAACCTTTTGTCTTGTCCTTCCTGAAAATATAAAATGTAGTCAGGGGGGTAACTACAGATCACAGGGCCACATAGCAAAAATGTGATGGTTCCCCTTGATGACCTCTCTGAGCTGTGAGTAATAATTCCAGGATCCCAAAGACTCCTCTTGTGGATCTGAAGTTGTCTCTACTCTGCAGACATTACATGGGATTAGAGTTGTCTTCAGCTGCCACCACTTCAACCCTTAGGTTAGGTTCACACCCAGGCGATTGAGCCGGTGAGCTGTTTTCGCGCATTTGTCTCGCGTTTTTTGTTTGCGCGATTTTGCTTTGAAAAGAGTGATGCTGTCGTGTGGTTTTCAATGCATAGAGATGCTTATGGGACCCAAACCGTACGACAACTGCCCGAAAATAGCTCCTGCACCTTTTTGTGTGACAGACGATATCTACCGCGTGACAAAGGCAAAGGCATGAACATCTTCCAGACTTGAATGCAAAGTTCTGTTTTGTGTGATATCATCTGTGTGTGATAAATCGCCTAGGTGAGAACCTAACCTCAATCATTTTAGTACTGTGTTTCCTTCACATGTTCTTTGTTAAATTTGCCTCAACAACCTAATAGGGCCCCCTTCCACTCCCAGGCCCCATAGCAGCCGCCTGGCCTGCTATGGCTATAGTTATGCCACTGCATGTAGTGAATGTTGCACAAGTAAGTTTCTACAATCCTGAGGGCTTTGCTTGCTGCATACCTCACCTAAAGTGCAATTTTAGTTGCTGATATTACATGGACGTTGTTTAAAATTAGCACCAATCAGATTGATGATGGTCTAGTTTAATTTGGGACATTGCCTTCTAAAAATTGGCTTAGTTGTTCTTGTAGCTGTCCGTCCAACACAGGCAAAAAGTGTACAGGACGCGAGAGCACAGGGATGATTTTATGATTCCACTGCCACGTTACTGTAATGTTCAAATCTCACTGGTCTCTGCTGAAAGGTAGTACTTTAAAAAAAAAAAAAAAGTATCCTAGTGTGTTAGTTTTGTGAATTGAGCCTATGACTGGATCTGACCGCAGTAAAAGTAAATATTTCAATAGTAGGTCTTTAAATAGAGGGGTTTTTTTTTTCATTCAAAGAGCATCATTTTAGCAGAATTTACAAATGCACAGTAGTATAGTCCTCTGTTTTCATAGGCAACACTCACATTGAAAGAGGAGGACTAGCACTTTAAGACAATCTGCCTCTACTGCAGTGTACATCTGCTGACAGGAGAGTAGCAGAATGACATCTCCTGCATGATGCTGCTCCATCATTTTCCAGTAATAGGCTTGAGGTACAGTGCAGGACCGGCAGATAATTGTATGTATGTATGTATGTATGTATATATATATATAT
>NW_017306302.1:67037-79759 GCF_000935625.1 Nanorana parkeri | reverse complement strand
TATATATATATAATCCTAAATTAAAAAAAATATATATTCATGTCCTTTTTTGGTTTAGACTAAAACGTTCATCAATGGGCACTTTCCTATTACCTTGTAATTGAATCAGTGGAACATGTTGTACAAATGTTACATCCTTGAGGTACAAGACTCTGTAAAAAAAAAATCCCATGTAAATGAATGTGCAAAAAGAGAAATTTGCCATTTGATTTACACTCTCTAGTTTGCACTCGATTTTTCTTCTAGGCCAAGCACTGAAAGCAGATCTGTAAATTGTCAGCATGTTGGGGCAGAAAGTGCCAGATTTGTATTTTCTAAATGCACAGATTAAACCCCCCATCTGCCATAAGCAGATAAAATATCCCTTAAAATTCTCCTAAGTCATGACAAATGATGCACATTACATGGTTTTTCTTCTTCTTTTTTTTTTTTTTTTTTAAACCCACTTACTACATCCATAAAAGTACATGCTAAACCCGCTGGCACATTTCATTACACGGTGATAAAACACAATCTGCTTCTTAGACTGGCTGATGCCATTTGACTATCTGAAAATCAGGCAGACGTTGACACCCAAGTCCAACTGCACTGTAAATCCCATTTATAAATCTGAATATTTGAAGTAGGCCAACAATTGTTGAATTGGTGCTTTTATCTTTTAACCCCTCCATGGCGCCTTATGATCCAAATGAAGATGCACATAGGCAGGCATTGCCTGATCAGCCAGTTTTGGTTGGCTCAGGTGATATTTAGTCTATGGGTGCTGCACAGGTACCCCAAGCTGATCGTCTTTTGTATAAACCCTGATTTACACCTGAGTGTCTTTGTAGCTTGAAGTCATTATCAAATGCCCTTAAACACTCATCTAGAAATGTTGATTAAAACACTGGTTAACGGACTCTGTGACCACCTACCTTCCTCAACCAATAAGGGCTCATTCACACAGGTGTCCCCATCTGTGTGGCAAGCATGCCTGTGCAGGGACCTGCTCCCAAGACAGACAGGGTGCTGCTTGTAATTGAGTGCAACTGTCTGTACATCCCTATGGGAGAAGGGGGCTACACACAGTTACATGGCAACTGAACTTCTACGCCGGTCTGGGTGCCCATGCTTGGACACATATGGGGGGGGGGGGGGGATCCCATAGCAGCCAATCAGCTTCTCTTTTCAGTTTATTCAGTTCAAACTTGAAAATGAAACAGAGAAGCTGATTGGTTGCCATGAACAACTGCTCCAGATTCTGTCTGCTCAACTTTTGATACATTGCCCCCGTACAGTGTGCATCCAAGTGTAAAAAGGCTGAATCCAAGTTTTTCTGAGCACATGGCTACACGTTGACCCGAACCTGCACATCCATGGAAGCAGCCGGGTCCTCCCATAGGCAGGTACACGCATGCACCTGTTTCTCCAGTTAGAAGTTCTCTTCACAGGCGTGCATGCCGTATTGGATGTGCATGCCTGTGTGAATGAGACCCTATAGATTAAGTTGGCTTTACACCATTCTGTCAGGCAGGGGACAATACCAGGTGCAAAGGGGACGTTGTAGCTATTCTAGCTCCCACGAACCAAGGGAGCCTTGCATACCCTGATCTGATTAAATACCACCTCACTGTCCTTCAATGACATCTGGCCTCATGGTCCCCCTTCTTTATTCATCAGATGGGATGAGTTCATGGCTAGCTAATATCCACCTTAATTCAGTGCTGCTGAATTTATCTCTCCATCTCAGACACTGACCTTCTATCACCAATGGAGTATTAAATCTCTCTGGAGGTAAAATGAGGACACATTTTCTGAATACATTGAATTCCATTGTCTTCAAAACATTTTTATATTTCCTCTATTTTTTGGCACATGATGTTTCTCTAACCTTAAAGTGTATTTTCACGTTTGCAGTCAAATTTGAGAAAAACCCTCTGTGTTTTGTGTCCCCATTCACACAGCATGCAACAAATAAAAAAATAAAATACAGATGTTCCTCACTTACCGACTTACCTGTTTTGCGACCACTCGCACTTACGACGGAGCGCCGATCGACCTCCGACCTTGCGCGTCAGCGCGCCGCGTCGCCGGCGGAAGTGGTGTCCTCCGATCTTCATTGCGGGTCCTGGTAAGTATTTTCATTGCCCGATGTACAGTACACTGTTCGTTACTGTACATCGGCAACGCTATACAGTACTGTACTAATGCAGTACAGTACTGTATAGAGTTCCTCACTTAACGACCAATCCGTTTAACGACCTGGTCGTAGGAACGGAACTCGGTCGTTAAGTGAGGAATACCTGTAATAATAATATTTCTTACCTTCTTAGATGTTTTTGTTGCAATAGGCAAAATGGCTGACTTCAAGTTTTTCAACTTCACAGTAACTGGTCCTTATGCAAAGACTGAGGACAGGACTATGTGTAATGTGTCCCTCATTAACATACAATGCAGAAGCCAGGCTTTTAATCCTTTTAACTCTTCGTTAGGACAGGCAATGTTCAAATCTACTTTACAAATTATAATGAAATCAGCCAGCAGAGTACAGTCAGGGTTAACACAAAACCCCTCACAGCCCCTCCAAACATTACAAAGAAGAAAACATTTAAGCAAGTAAAAGCAATTTAAACTGCAAGAAGCATTTCAATATTATTTTTAGCTTCTGCTATGTGAATGGGAACATGTAAAAAAAACATACAATAGGCGTTATTCCTAGTCTGCGTTGTTGATTTTTACTATCTCCTCTACAGTGTTAGGTGGGGCTGTCTTTTAATTCGATTCTCCATTGGGAATACTAAGCTAACAGTAACTTTTAATGAAGCAGAGATTCTTAAAATGGGTATAGCTGAATGTTCCCTTTACCATGAAAACAAGTGATCCTTAAGTATGCTAAATGAGACACGCTGACGTAGGAAGTTTTCAAACACTAAGTCTAAGTGAAAATAAACTGTATACATATAAATGGCTTTTCTTTGCACCACTTTGCAGAGATGTAAATCTGTTCAGACCCAAAAGAAGCTGATTCAAAATTGTGAAAACAAAATAAAAAATATATAGCTTGGCTTAAAGTAGGGATCTCAAACTCAAATCCCTCGGGGGCCAGTGGACAAATTCTTTTCTCCCATGGGGGCCGTTTGCCAAATTTCATACTTCACACACAGAGAGATATATATATATACACACACACACACAAACACACGGAAATACACACAAACGGAAATATGCACAACTAATACCGTATACACACAATAAGACCCCATTCACACCTGTAAGTTTAAGTTAATGATTAGGTGACAGCCGCTACATGTAAACGCCTGCACAATTCATGTAATGGTGGGTGATATGATTACATGTGGTAAGGAATCAATCATTATTAAATTGAATGGGTGACAGCTGCCACTTGTAAACGCCGCATTAAGGATTCCTTCTGTAGGAAAACGCAAGTTCCTGATGCAGGAATCCCTAATCACACCTAAACACAGGTAGAGCTGCAACAATTATTCGATTTAAGTCGATTAAAATCGACGATGGAAACCGTTATCAACGTTTTCCATCGGCTAGAATTTAAATTTCCCGCCCGCCTGTTCGCGGCTCCACACACGCGCTACGCACGCTGCGTACGCCATGCCCACCGCACAAGCCGCACACACGCTAAGCCGGACACACGCCCGCAGAGCACGCCGTCGCCACTGCAGCGACTTACAAGGGTTCAGAAACAGGTAAGAGGAACCTGTTTTAATGTTTCCTGTTTAAAATAAAAAAAGCGGCACACTGTAGAACACCAGCAGCTATAGAGGAACAACAAATCCCAGCAATAATATATTAAACACCCGGTATAATGTATTATTGCTGGGACTTGTTGTTCCTCTATAGCTGGTGGTATTCTCCATTGCGCTGTATAATATATTATTGCTGGGATTTGTAGTTCCTCTATAACTGGTCAGTGGTAATCTGCATTGCGCCGTATAATCATTATACAGCGCAATGGAGAATACCACCAGCTATAGAGGACTACAAATCCCAGCAATAATACATTATATACAACGCAATGCAGAATACCAGCAGTTACAGAGGACTACAAATCCCAGCAATGGTACATTATAGTATAAAGCAGGCCTTCTTAAACTTTCTCCACTCGTGACCCCTTTTTGGCCGAGGACATTTTTACATGACCCCAGCGTCGGGTCTCTCCCCTCTTTTCCCCCTGCGTCGGTGGGTGTTTCCCCCCTCCCCTAGCTTCGGTCGGTGTCTCTCTCCTCTTCCCCCGCCCAGCGTCGGTCGGTGTCTCTCTCCTCCCCTCCCCCCTAGTGTCGGTCAGTGTCTCTCTCCTCGTCTCTCCCCCCCTAACGTGTTGGTCAGTATCTCTCTCCTCTTCTCTCCACCCCCCCTCCTCCCTCACATTGGTCTGTCTGTCTCCTCCTCCTCCCCAATTCCCCTCCCCCGCCGTGGATGGACAGTCGGTCGGTGTCTCTGTCATTACCAACTACTACCCCCCTCCCCCTCTCCCTCCTCACCTTTACCTCCAGCAGCTGTGCTCCACTTTTGCTGGGTTAAAGAAAGTTCCATCAATGGAAAAAAAAAGTTCCTGTGCGCACGTGCTCAGGAAGGTACCAAGTGCACAGGGGGGGCCCGCGATCTTAACAACTAACACAAGTACCAGCCGTACCTGCCTGATGTCGATCCTGGCCGCGGATTCAGATCGCGACCCCACCTGTTCACTTGTGTGACCCCATGTGGGGTCGCGACCCACACTTTAAGAAGCACTGGTATAAAGGACTATTGCTGCCATATGTTGTATACCTATATAGCTGATTGTATTCTGAATTGCACCGTATAATCATTATACAGCGCACTGCAGAATACCACCAGCTATAGAGGACTACAAATCCCAGCAATAATACATTATATACAGTGCAATGCAGAATAACACCAGCTACAGAGGACTACAAATCCCAGCAATAGTACACTACAGTGTACTATTGCTTCGATTTGTTGTATTCCTCTAAAGCTGCTGGTATTCTGCATCGCGCCGCTGTATAATGTAAGACAAGACAAAGAGAGCGCCTCCATCGCATAAAAACTTTTTAATAAACAAATAAAAAAATGGTATAAAGGTAGTCACAAAGAAACAGGCATAAAAGGGTCAGAACAAAAGGTGCATATCCACCGGCTTGGCGCCCGCAACTTCCCACAAGGTCACCGCTGCCGCCCCTCTGCGCTCTGCCGCCCCGAGGCCGGGCCTCGGTGGCCTTGTGGGAAATCCGGGCCTGTGCACACCACACTTTTTTTTACTTCCAGCGCCCCAAGCTTGCTCCCGTGATGGACTACAATCTCAATACAAACTAGTAGTCCATCACTGAAGCCTTTTTCTTTTTAAATCGGCTGAGGCACATCATTCCCTGGTGATCTAGTGGTTGATTAGTAAGGTCTGATGCAGGAGCTCTGAGTGCTGGCACAGCCACTATCAGCTATTCGGTCTGCATCTGACAGAGATGCAGACTGTGTAGCTGCTCATGCAAGTCAGGTACGCTGTCCGTGACCCCACGTCTGACTTGTCCGTTGGTTGCGGGCCACATAATACCAGTTTGCGGGCCACAACTGGACCGTGGGCCGGTACTTTGAGACCACTGGTTTAAAAGGAAAATGCAAGTGTGTGTGTGGCTAATGGAAAGTGAAATATAGGAAGTGCCTGCACATACCTGCAGCAGCTTCAACAAACCTGCAGATATGGCTGAATGCCAAGTTATTCTGACAGGCAATTCTCCAACAGTGTCTTATAGTGCCCACACTTGCCTGCCCCTTCCTATCTGGCACATTCCTATTGGCTAGTGAGGCAGACCAGCATAGTGATAAACCAATAGGAATATGAGGGGGTGGGTCTTATCAGAAAGCTCTAACACTACCTGGGAGTGTCAGCTTTGCCTCTGAGAACACGCCACCATTTGGCCAGATCTGACTTTTTGCAGTTGCCTTCAGTTTGCGCTTTAAAATACTTTGTCTCTAGAGGAAAAAAAAAAGTGGATAAGAAACTGCAGTAAGTACAATGTCTCTATGTGGGCCACTTGAGCAATTAGTGAGGTGATCATATACCCCCTTAATAAACTTGGTAAATCTTTCCTGATAGGTCTTCCATGACCTTTATTATTTAGTTGCCTTCTCTGGACCTTCTTTAGTTTTACAACATCCTTTTTGTAAAGTAGTGATCAAAACTGAACTGTATAATCAAGGGTGCGGTTTTACTAACGCTAATGTTAAACTCAAGACTTGGTGTGAATGACCAAAAGAGTGTCTGTAGACATTGCATGGCTGTTTGGGTTTTTTTGTTTTTCATCCGGCCACTTTTTGGCTGGTTCAGCACTCCATGTGCATCCTTGTTCCAGGTCAATGACAGAGAAGGTACTATTCTATCTTCATAACAGTGTAGCAGTTAGCATCTTCAGAAGGATAATTCAGCAAGGGAAGTCTCCATACTTCTTCCGTACAGGATTTCTTTAAACATGAACAGTCTTTTAGGATTTGTGTTTAGGAATTGGATCCAGACAGAGGAACATGAGGGTAGTCAGAACATGCTTACATGCTCATATTAACTTAAATGGCCAGTAAACACATTATCAGTTGTTGTATATAAGTCAGAGCTTCAAAAATTACAGATACAAATTGGGTAACAAATATTGAATCCTCAAGTTTTATATTTAAAGTATGTCCAGAAAAAAAATAGCCCACTGCCAATGCATAGAAAAGGAGGTCAGGTACACTTTTTTTTATTCAGTCATTTCAACCCGTTTATAACCACTACTTTGTCATGAGCAGCCCTTCTTGTATATATCATCTCAGCTGTCTAGAAGCCTTACATATGTGACCTGACGGATTCTCGGGGCTCTTTCTTTTCCACTCTGTCTGTTGCTGGGTGAAAAGAATGAGTGCTGAAAGAACAGTAATAAAAAAAAAAAAAGGTACAAGTGCTGACTGTGTTTTGGGGCACCCGGTTAGTAAGAAACGCACCCAAATTTAGTTAGTGGCTTGTGTGAGCAGATGTTTTGTTTGTTTTATGCTATGCACTTGCTTTACAAAGCCCTCCTGCATTAGGACTGTTTGTTTGCTGCCTTGGACTGTTCCTGGGGGTCCCATACTCATGCATGGTTTACCATAAGCCTGCATTCACACCTGAGCGACCTGAAACATGTGCTTTTTCAGCACTTTTTTGTGTGGTTTTTTTTTGTGTTTGTTTGGTTGTTTGGTTGTTTTTTGCAGTTTTGTTTTATACGTGTGTTGTACATGCATATGTAAAGTCATGCGTTTTTAATAAGTTTAAATTGTGGCACATTGATGTGAATGGACAGATGCATGTAAAGATATGCAAAAACATGGCAAACATGCGTTCGAGTGTTTCTATTGAAGTATGTGGGGCCAAGAAGCGCAGAATTTGTCAAAGAAGCTCATGTACTTTCTTCAAGCGAAAGGTGTTTTGCTACAAGCGACATGACACTCAGATTGGAACATGGCCATAGAAATACTTTTACTTTTACTTATTTATATACTCCTTTTTTTTAGAGCAGAAAAAGCGCTACAAAATCCTCAGGGTGAATATGGGGTTAGGGCCTTTCCCCATAGTTCTCGTTGGGGTAACGGGAGAATACAAACTAGCATCCTCCCGTCACCCTAAGCTCAGTATACCGCGAGCTGCAGCTCGCGGTATACTGAGACGCTGAAGCAGATCCCAACAATTATGTCTGGATCCGCCCAGCTGCGTGAGTGACAGCTGCCTCTGCCTATCTAGAGGCAGAGCCAGCTGTACCCGCCCCCTGCCCCGTCTGTTCCGCCAGTCAGCGCTGGAGGATCGGAGCCGGGAGGGGGGAATCCAGCCCCTGCCCAGTCACGGCAGAGAGCCGTGACAGGATCGAGAAGTGAGCGAACGCCGGTATGTGTTCGCTCACTTCCCGATCTACTGAGCCGACCTGTGACAGTCTCATTGTCACAGGTCGGCTAGAACTATGAGGTGAGTGAAAAGCACTCAGCTCATAGTTCTCCTTTAATGATACCAATTGAATCTGTACCCCTTACAACAGAGTATTTTTTTAAATTGACCCATGTTTTACACTTCTAGAATTGGACTGAACAAAATCCTGCAGCATATGGACAGCTTTGACGGGTGGTGGGATTGACTTGGCCTACATGTGCAATGTAGTGAAACAAAGTAACTTATGGGGTGAGTGAAATACACTGAAGCTGTCACAGGTCGGCTCTATTGATCGGGAAGTCAGTGAATACATACTGCTGATTGCTGCGTTCCCGAGCCTCTCCCTGCAGGGGGTGGTCACTGCTCCTCGCAGGAATTCCCCCCCTCCCCTCTCCAGCAGGGTGGATCCTGACAATATCATTGGGATCCGTCCCGACTGTGGCGCAGCTCTGTGCTCTCAGCATATAGCAGGCAATGGCCCGCTATATACGGAGTTTTGGGTCTCCAAAGGACATTAGTGTATGTCCTCCTGGGAAGAGAAATTTTTGCAAAAAAAAAGTTAGGCAATGGTTCTCTTTTAATTACGGTCACTCTTAATTTTTCATATTACACCCATATTTAGAGTATAACATGAAACATGGTTGCATTCCCCAACCCCCACCCTCAAACTGTCCAATCCCCCCCACACACACATACTTACCTGAATAGTGGGGTGCGGGTGCTTCTCTCTGTAGCCTTTTTGTTTTGGTTGCCTACGTCCAAGGGCGTGCATCCGTACGGATGTGCAAGTTCGGGTCATTGTGTAGCCACATCCTGTCATTGAGTTGTACAGACGTGTGTGTGTTTTGGCATTGCTGCATATAGACTGACAGTTTTGGACACTGATAGGCGGACACTGATCAATGCAGATAGACATCCATTAGCTGACATCAAAGGTGACACAGATACACAGAAATGGGGAGCCATACATGGATAGACACTTGCTGGCAGGGTTAAAAATGTGGGAGGTGGAGCTTGACTATAGTGGAGTTTAGTGCAAACCTGGCATGAAAAAAACATTGAGGCTGCCATTTGTTATCTTCACTCCCATGTCAAATATGTGTTCACTCGAAAAATACTTTACTTTTCCTTTTTAGCACCATTTGAAGCAAGAAGAGCATCATGATGTGACCTGTATGGTTAATTGGTGGGGGAGCATGCTAGCTATGTACAAGAGTGCATGATAATAAAGGATGGACCCTACAGGTAGCTGCACAATGCTGCACTCTATTTGATTCAGTTGAAGTGTGTAGAAAATAGCAGAAGGCATCAACACAAACCAAACTACTTCATGTGACTGTAAACCAATGTAATTCCTTTTTATCTTTTTACTTTATTTCTACTTGTGACAAAAATCTAAGCTTACATTATGTAGAGAGCTAACATTTTTCCTAAACTGCATGTACTTAAAGTGACTCTGTTGGAAACAAATGCCAAAATAAAAGGTTTACTTGCAAGGAAGAAACTAAAAACTTTCATTTTCTGCTGCCTGCACCAGCGCACACCATGCCAGTGAAGAGCGTTTTTTCTCCGAGTGATGATTTCCTGTGTTCTGTTATGTACTTAAAGGAGAACTATGGGGGTCAGTGCTTTTCCCCATAGTTCTCCTAAGCGTAACGGGAGGACACAAACTAGCGTCCTCCCGTCACCCGAAGCTCAGTATACCGCGAGCTACAGCTCACGGTATACTGAGACGCAGCAGCCGGAACGGATCCCGACAATGCTGTCGATTATCCACCCAGCTGCGTGAGTGACAGCTGGCTCTGCCTATCTAGAGGGAGAGACAGCTGTACCTGCCCCCTCCCCTGTCCGTTCTGGCAGTCAGCGCTGGAGGATCGGACAAGGGGGGGATCCCTGCAGGGAGCCGTGAGTGACGATGCACGGTTAAATCGAAGTGAGCGAGTGATGGTATGTGTTCGCTCACTTCCCGATCTACTGAGCCGACCTGTGACAGTTTCATTGTCACAGGTCGGCTCAGATTATGAGGCTGGGTGAAAATCACACGCCTCATAATTCTCCAAGTTTGTGTATAGTCAAAACCTACCCTTTGTTTTTCTCATGAGAAGAAAAAATACTTGCCTCAGACACCTGCTTCCCATCGCTTCCTGAAGGCGTCAATTATGTCATAAATGGAGTACCCAACTCAACTCCATCAAAGTTTAAAAAGGTTTAATGGAAGATAGGTTGGCAAATACAGTACATCATACCTGAACCAGGTCAGTGTCTCTGGATACACTGAACAATTGGATAAGCAAGGGAACTAGTGTATTCAGAAGGGAAGATCAGCTTTTGCATGAATTCTCATACTTGCATTAACTTCTCTCCTTTTTTTTTTTTTTGAGACTTGTCACTCACCAGCTGCTTTACTATAAATGGAGCAACATGTAATCTATCCAACTGATTGATTGTATCACAGTAAAACAGTATGAAGGGCTTGTGTGCTATGCAGTATCCTATGGCATCCTGTAAAATAGTCTCTTACCTGATCTGACCAATCTAATTTAAAAATCTGATTGACTTCTATGCATTGCTGCCCTTTTGCACTTGCATTGCTTACTGCAGTGCCTTACTGAATAGGTCTTTAAGACTCCCCCTTTTTTTTTGAGGGGGGGGGGGGGAATCTTCTCCTCCTCTGTGTACCTTTTTATGTTTTAAGGCATACTGATTCTTTGTTTTCCATTTATGTCTTCTGTCTAGGGAGCAACCCATCTTCAGCACCAAAGCCCATGTCTTCCAGATTGATCCAAACACAAAGAAGAACTGGGTCCCTACCAGCAAACATGCAGTTACTGTGTCCTATTTTTATGATAGCACAAGGAATGTCTACAGGATAATTAGTCTGGATGGGTCGAAGGTAAGGTAGCCTGCCATAATTTTTGTAGCGTTTGGGTAAATCATGGCTTGGCAATGCTACATGCTGTAATAGTTTGTGGGGTCAGTGGGGCATTGCCAAATGCAACTGTGGTATATGTACATATTGTCATTACAGACCCTAGACTCGGCCCATGGGTCAATAACTTCCCTGATCACTATATTCACCACCTAAAAGTTGTTTTGTGTTCATAAAATGTCTGTCCATGATGTAGAATTCAAAGTTCTATTGGTCAATCAGTATTTTGAGTACCCTTAATAAGGTGAAGTAAGCAGGGGAGTGAGGTCCACCTATTAAATTCCCTCTTAGATGAAGTACCGTAGGAAGGAAAGTGGATTGAAAAACTCCCTGGATTTTTGTCTGTGAGAGCTTACAATCTAAAAGGGAGGGGCAAGAGATACATGAGGAGGTAGCTGTGTGGGGATGAATTGTTTGAGAAAGTGATGGTTCAGTGGTTTGTTTGAGGTGGGATAGGCTTCTATGAAGAGATGAGTCTTTTATTGGTTGCCTAAAGGCAGTCAGAGTAGGAGAAAGATGGACAGGTTGGGGTAAGGAGTTCCAGAGAATGGGAGAGACTCTAGAGAAATCCTGGAGGCATGTGTGGGAGGAGTTGACGAGGGAGCTAGATAGCAGGAGGTCTTTGTAAGAGCACAGGGGACGGTTAGGGTGATACTTTGAGACAAGGTTTGAGATCTAACCAGGGGCAGAGTTGTGGATGGCTTTGTAAGTGATTGTTAATATTTAGAATTTTATTGTTTAGGCGATGGAAGCCAATGCAGGGATTGGCAGAGGGGGTTGCAGATACTGAACGGTTGGTTAGGTGGATGGATCTGGCAGCAGCATTCATTATAGCCTGAAGGGGGGAAGGAGCCTGTGTAGATGTAGGTCAATGAGAAAGGAGTTGCAATAATTAAGACGAGAGATAACAAGTAAGTGGATGAGTAATTTTGCGGTTTCATTGGTGAGGAAGGGGCATATTTTGGAGATGTTACGGAGGTGAAGGCAGCAGGATTTGGATAGTGATTAGACGTGGGGAAGAAAGGTGAGGTCCGAGTCAAGGATGACACCTAGGACCTTGGCATGAGGGGAGGGCTGGATAGTTGTGTTATTAATCTCAAGGGAAAAGTTGGGGGAAGGTGCACGGGCAGGAGGAAATATAATGATTTCAGTTTTTAAAAGATTGAGTTTTAAGTGTTGTGACATTTAGACTAATATGTCAGTTAGTAAATTAGTGGCACGCAAGGACACTGAGGGCGTGAGTTGTGGAAATATATATATATTTGAGTGTCATCGGCATGGAGATGGTATTGGAAGCCATGTGATGTATCATTTTTTTGGTAGCATTGACTACCTATCTCCTGGGATTTGTCCAGTCCTGCCCTACCTCTTCAACAAAAACAGCATGAAGATGTAATTTCCTCACAGATTCCCCAGTTTATCTACAAAACAGAGGACCATCCAATGGACTATAACTATTGTATTGTAGTGTATTGATTGTAGGAGATGAGTAAAACTGAATGTCACCAGTTGAGTTAACAAGAGACATGAGACCAGCATATATTTCAGCTTGCCGGCTATCATTCATAACAGAAATATATATTTATTTTTAGGTGTAGATACCATTTATTCATTTCAGAATAGAAGATTTATTTAAATTACGAAAATGTAATTGAACCCCTAAGTCTTCTTACTCTGACATCTACTTCAGATCTTTCATATCTATACAGTTAATTGTAAAGCCATGAAAACCCTTGACAGCACCAAGTTCTGACATCTAAACTTTGAAGCCCTGACACCATCACATTTATTTTCCTTAAGAAAACTGCTATTTTGATGATGCTGCGCATCAGCTTCAAGGCTGACTCATTTATA
>NW_017306302.1:52414-66374 GCF_000935625.1 Nanorana parkeri | reverse complement strand
GTTTTTGCTACTGCCAGCTATTTTATTATAACATCCACGATGATGGAGAGGTACATCACACACCAGATGCATTTTGTATAAATATGTTCATTTCGGGTGTACAGCAGTTTAATTAACTTTGGCTTTAAGCTATATTTGTGGATTGGTAGCAGTATCAGCAAATACTTTTTTTTTTTTTCATGTTTTTCTAAAGCAGATATTTTAAAGTATTCCAGATTTCTCTGTTTCTCGCTGTAAATGAAAAGTGCTGATCAATCTATAGCCTGCATGCTTGTATGGTGTTGGTGACTGATATAAGGAACAAACCATTAGGATAATGTAGAAGTAGTGCCTTGGCTTGTGCCAAATTTTCCCTGTTATATCTTTTCTCTTTCTTTTTTTAAATTGAAGCACTACACATACTGAGACACCTCAATCTCTAATCCATATAGTTGAATCACAAACCATGGAATCTGTAGATTATTTGGTGTGTAGAAGCCACCAACCTAAAATCCAGATTTCCCAGTTTGTAATATTATTCTGCATTTTAAAGAGAATAAAAAGTTGTTGTAAATGTATGCTTGTATTACAGGGGTTCTTATGTTGGAATAAATGCAAAGGATGGTTAAAGGTTTAATAAATCTGCTTTACAATGTCCGCTGCTTTTATGTTTGATCTTCCCAAAAAACTGTGTCTCTAGTACCAGCTTTTCAGATCTTTACAATTTGTTTATATGAAGCTAACATATTGGTGGACATGGTAAACCAAGGCATGAAAGATTTTATAACTTAGCTGGAGCTATAAAGATCTCTTCCAGGGTTTGAGAACCCTTCATGACCACCTGGACTAAACAACCAATATCTACAAGATGTGTTTCCCTGTGCGGAAGAGAGGCAGCGGCGGGGTATTTATAAATTTATAGGGAATCAGGATTGTCGCTGGCGTAAATACAGGCTTTGCACAATGGACCTTGAAACCAAGCAACAAAATGTGGTTTGAAATGGTCAAAAACACCTACAGTAATAAGCTAGTATAAAAAAAAACATTTTCGGGAAAGCTTTGAAAAAAGTGATGTACTGCCTAAAAAAATTATTTGCTCTGAATTAATGGTAAGGAAACTGAAATCTCTCTAGATTTTGAAAAAGAGATTTTATTTATTACATTTGGTCTGACTTCTGGAACGCTCTTGTTGTGTCATGTCTGTGTCCAAAGAAGTCTAGGGGATCCACAGACACAGTGAGTTGCTAAACAGAGAGGTGTTTGGAGTATAATCCATGCGTTAGTAACAGAACCTTGGTGATGAGGGCAAATCAGAAGGTTATACTTTGCATAATTGGACTCTTGAGAGAAATTTGAAACAGCATGTGTTCTACTTAATATATCAGCATATACACCTCTCCTTCATATTTTGTTTGTTTTAAGCCACATAAAATCCTGAGGTTGATACGCAGCTAGAAACTGATAATGCCCACGTCTGCTGATAGGCCTCTCAGGCATTGTATTTTGGGATGAGGACAGGGGAATTGCATATTTTATTTTCTCTGGGGGTACAGAAACAGTTGCCATGCTCATGGTGGTGAATGAGTGCACTTTTCCTGTTTTTATTAATTCCCCTTCTTATATTTCCAGGAGTGTGTGTGTGTGTGTGTGTGTGTGTGTGTATATAATGTTTGTTTTTTAAGAACAGTGGTTCTCGTTCTATGAGGCTGGCCACGCACATGGCCTTGTATACAAGGCAATAAGGCCTCAAAGGCTTTTAATTTCAAAACCGACCAATTTTTCCCTCCTTTTGTTACTTGGTTTTGCTAAAATTACATGTAATTGCGTGGGGGCGTGTGGAAATCCAGGGGGGGACTTCCGCCGCTTCGGCAGCGCCGATCGCTGTCTGTTTCCTCCACCCGCTTCTTGGAGCGGCACCGCAGCCTCCGACGGCCGGGCCGCTTCTCCCTCGGCCCTGGCCACGCCTCCTCGCACACCCGGCAGCGCGCCGCTAATGGGGCCTGAAAGCGAGCTGCCGGGTGTACGAGGAGGCGTGGCCAGGGCCGAGGGAGAAGCGGCCCGGCCGTCGGAGGCTGCGGTGCCGCTCCAAGAAGCGGGTGGAGGAAACAGACAGCGATCGGCGCTGCTGAAGCGGCGGAAGTCCCCCCCTTCCCCCCATGGATTTCCACTCGCCCCCACGCAATTTTCACTCGCCAATTGCGAGGGGGCGAGTGGAAATTTTGAGCCCTGGTCTATAGAATGTGTAACAATTAGATTTTGCTAACCCTTGCATTCATTTTATGTTTTTTTTTTACTGGTAACCTATAAAATAGGTGAGACCCAAGTGTCATTTGTGACAAGTGAGGCCTTGGTGAAAGAAGTTTGATAGGTGCTTACATCAACTCTGACATGTACGTGGATAAAGATGATAAATGGTATCATTTTTATTTAAGTGCAGATTTACCATCATTTATAATTAACGCATAAATTACTTCTGGTCATTTTCAAAGCAGGAGATATTTAATATCAAAATGGTTATTCCAAAGGGGGGCACAGTTTTTCTTCTGACACACAGCTGACCTACTTGTTCCATTATCCCAGAATACAAAAATCCCATATAATGTTGCTTCTGTCATCACTGGTAGCTTATGCAGAGCAATATACTGTGCATTAAGTGACACGCAGTAGATGTCAGATATCTGTTTGCCTACCGCGGTCTGTAGAATTATCTCAATAGGGTGTTACTTATTCAACACAAGATTAGCATGTAGCTGCATCTGGAAAAGCAATCCTCAGCTTGGTGGTCAATTTTATAGCTACAGTTTCAGCATTTCTCCAGCACAGATGTCTACTGCTCAACTAATAATATGTGAATTGCATAAACTGGAACGCATGTATATTTTGTATTGTAAAAAGGTCTAGCTTTGATATTTTATATATTTTGCTTACATTAATCATATGCTCTTTATGATTCACAGGCAATAATAAATAGCACCATCAGTCCCAACATGACATTCACTAAAACATCCCAGAAGTTTGGCCAGTGGGCAGACAGCAGGGCAAATACAGTGTATGGCCTGGGCTTCTCCTCTGAGCATCATCTCACAAAAGTGAGTAAACTGTCCTTGAACCTTGTGTGATTGAATGTAATTATAATAATGGTTCATTTGGAAAAAAAACAAAAAGTAAAACGTTGAAACAAAAACAGTGTGATTCCTATGAGAATCATCAAAGCATGATGATGAAAGTAAGAAACTTAATGCCATGAAGGAGACATGCTTTTTTATTTGTCCTTCATTGAAGGTGTATTTTGTCATATATTAAATGGCTACTTTGTTCTTTTTTATCCTTCCATACTGTTGGCCTGTTACTAGAACATAAACAATAGGCTGCGTGGAAGTGATAAGGTTGAATATGTACTAGGAGAGGAACCTACACTACTTATGTATGTGACACCAACCTTTACCACAGTCTAATCTACAAACAATGGCCAGTCTAAGAGGAACAAACGGTACATGACTTTATATCAACCTTACGTGACTTAATACGTACCTTATAAAATACCTCAAAACCTTCAGGATTAAAAATGTTATAAAGCATTTTGTTTTGACAAGCCTGTGGCCGCACAGTCACTGATGTTGCAGTCATTGGGGAGCTTGGCATTTGCCAAGGCTTGATAGGTGAACATTTATGCTCATGGGACCCCATGTATCAAAGTAATTAAAAGAAGAATTGTGTGTGTTGCCTATTGTAACCAGTTCTCCTTTCATCAAAGAGAACTGCTTACTTTAGGCAACACAGAAAGTTCTTCTTTCAGTTGGGTCCTAAAATGTTGAAGATGTTAAAGCATTTTGTTTTTGTCAATTTATAATTTTGCTCTAATTCTCTATTAATATAAGATAAACAGGTTAAATTGTGAAAGCCTTAAGGCTGGTCTTTTGCCAGGAGCAGGGGCCACATTAAGCAGCTCATCGATATCACTTTGAGACCAAGCTCTTCTACAATCTAATCTACAGTATATACTGTTACCATTTACAAAGTGGTGGTGGTGGTGGTGGTTGTTGACACTTTTATACAAGACTGTACAGTAATAGTGATTAATGTATCAAAGATAGCTGTTTTGATCATTCTTAAAGGAGAACTATGGGGTTCTATATTTTCTTGATTAATGCATTCCTTAGGCTAAATAAGTAAATTATGTAATTTACTCTAATTAGCCAAAATGCACAGTAAGGCTGTAAACCCTTATTTAAGGTGGTGGGCGGGGCTAAGTGCCGCAATGAGGAGACATTCCTCATATACACCATTTACCATATATGGACGTTCTCATTGGTAGTAAATGCTGAAGAGAGAGAGAGGGCTCCTTCCCCTCTGTCATCAGCGATCCACGATCTTTTTATTATGTCAGTGTCACACAAGGCAGGGAGAGAGAGAGAGGGGGGAAGGAGCCCGGCTGGCACACGGGGACGCGCAGGTAAGGAGAGAGCTGCTGCGCATGTCCATATATTCGTGGACGCGCAGCAGCTCTCAAGAATCACTGTCAGTCACAGTGAGGAAGATCAGTGGGGAGGATCCCGTCAGACACGTCGGGATGTCTCCTCATTGCGGCGCTTAGCCCCGCCCACCACCTTAAATAAGGGTTTACAGCCTTACTGTGCATTTTGGCTAATTAGAGTAAATTACATAATTTACTTATTTAGCCTAAGGAATGCATTAATCAAGAAAAGATAGAACCCCATAGTTCTCCTTTAAAGTGAGTTTGTTCTTTGCCTATATCACCTCTACAGCTGCTGATACTTACCTTTCCTCCACTCCCCTCGCTCTGCATGAAGAGAAGAAGTCATTTATAGGCTACTTGAAGCGTATATGGGCTGAGGACTCTCTCCCTGGCCCCATGTGACATTGCTAAGTGCCTGAGCAGCCAATACCCAAACATAGCACTGTCATGTGGTGAGGAGGGTAGTGAGTCTCGCATGCTCCTCCATATCTGGAAGAAACAAAAAAAAAAAAAAAGTTTCTAGCACTCACATAAAATGGAAAAAAACAGACTTTTTGTCTGTTTGCTTTTAGAGAGATTTCCCCTCACTTCCTGTCCTAGGGACAACCATTTCTCAGATGGGAAGGTAAGGAATCTCGCTAACTGAGCCTCCGACTGCAGTAAAACTTGCCATGAGTTCTAATACTTTCCCACTCTAGCCACCTAAACCGTCTGGCTATTATACAGTTTAAGTTGCCTAACTACATGTTGAATAAGTACATTTTTTTTTTTTTTAGACAATTTAAACACTTCCTTATAGCATGCTGAAGCTCACCTTATTTATTGGGTTTTTTTTTCACTTGGTGTTGAGATGTTTGTCATAAAATGTTCCAAAATTAGAAATGTCATCTCAACCAATTTTATTTTTTGTATTTCCTTCCCAACTCAGTTCAATGAAAGTATAAGCTGCATGGTACACAGCCTGTACTTCATTTCTAGCAATTTCATGTTATGTTGTAGAATTACAGTAAAGAATATGATGTGTTTATGGATACACAGCTTGTAATAAACATAGCTTACTTTTTTCCATATTAACTTTTTATTGTGTAAGCATGGCTCACACATAGCATTTTGGAGATGTTCCTCTGCATTCTGGATATTCCAGTGCCCAGTGTATTGTGTCTGAGGGATCAAATGAGTACAACACCATGCAAATGTCTACCAATCACTTACTACTTACTGAAAGCAAAATATTTTTATCAAAAATATAATGTATGATTACTACACAAGTACCCCAAACTACCTCCCCCCAAGACACACACACTAGCTTGCTAAGATGCTGCCCATCTAAATGTATGATGAAGTTCAGTGTTTATTATTATACTAATGAGGCTGATCGTGTAATTACTGCAGACCTACCGTTCCACTCAACATTGGCAAGTGTGCTGGCATGGCCAAATTGACCATTACAGAAGGCTTCTACCTATAGGAAACAGGGGCAAAAAAGCAGCGTTTCCCTTTGTACTGATTGACCACACCATTTTCCCATCAATAAAAGTACAGTCATCTCATACTCATTTGAATATGGTTACAATATTGTACCAATATTCTAAACCAGGTTAGGACCAGTAAGATGACTCAAGCTGTATGAACAGATAGTGTCTGGAGAAGCAGAACTGTAAATCATACTGGATAGACAATGATCAAATTGCCACGTATATAATGAATTGATTTGGGTTGACCTGTTGACATTTATAGTACACTGGCAGAGGGAAACAAAGGGGAGTGCCCAAAATTTGTATGACAATGACACACCATTTCACGGTGTCCGAGTAGTGTGCCTTTCTCTAATATATTTGAGTTCTTGAAGCTGTGAAGTAGGTCCACAAAACATGGGCACCAGCACTCCGGGGGTTCAGGACCTGTTGCGGAGGATATGACCTGCACATCATTTATGTTCGATCCAACATAAGGTCTTTCCCGGTACATTTTAATTACTTGGCACGTGTCACATGCCCTTCACCTGCGAATTTAGTTGGTCTGCATAGCATTGGAATGGTGACTGCAGGTTCAGTGTATGCACATCTACAGGCACCATAAATCCCCCTGCTGGTCTCTTTTGGACTATTGAAGAACCAACCATGTGGGTAACCTCCTTTATGGGCCTGTTTCCTCCTGAAAGCCTACTAAGTACTCCTACCTCCTCTTTTTCTATTTACATGGCAAAACAAAATCTCACGGCAAGCCTGATTTCAACTCTAAACTCTTTTATGATAACTCAATATAAAAGTTGCATTTTAGGTAATTTACAGTAGTTAAAAATGGGTTTTGAATATTTGATTGTCTTCGCTACACCTTGCTGACTGACAACTATCTAACACAGCTCTATATAGATGGACCAATTGCCTAACATGGGCTGAACTTTACCGGAGTTAAAAATGTTCTGTCTGTACTGAAAGAACCAACAATACATATGAAGTACTGTATTTTGCGGTCTATAAGACGCTCCGGACGATAGGACGCATGGCTTCTGTGACAGAAATTCTATGACAGAAATTCTGTCACAGAAGCTGCAGTTAGTGACTGCTGAGACAGGTGGCGCTGTCTCAGTAATCACACAGAGCAGACGAAGAACGCCGTTCTTCGTCTGCTCTATGGTGAGCTCCTATCGTGACGGGTCACAGTCCCGCAGAGGAACGGGGGACCCAGAAAACCTCGGCGGGGGGCGGACACTATCGCCGATGCCGCCGCCGCTCGATTTAATACAAGGGATCTACTTGGATCGCTTGTATTAAACGAACAGCGGCTCCCACTGTACATTCAGCTCTGCTTGTCAGGAGCAGGGCTGAATGTACAAAAAGAAACTACTCGCCCGGCGCCCGAAACTGCATGTCCCGGGTGTCGGGCGATAGGTATTCGCTCCATAAGACGCAGGCACATTTTCCCCCTCCTTTTGGGGGAAAAAAAGTGCGTCTTATGGAGCGAAAAATACGGTGATACAGGTGAAACTCGAATAGTTAGAATATCGCGCAAAGTTCATTTATTTCACTAATGCAACTTAAAAGGTGAAACTAATATATGAGATAGACTCATTACATGCAAAGCAAGATAATTCAAGCCGTGATTTGTCATAATTGTGATGATTATGGCTTACAGCTCATGAAAACCCCAAGAACCTCAAATCCACAACCTCAAAAAAGTAGATTATTACATGCAATCAATAAAACAAGGATTGTACATAGAACAATATCGGACCTCTGAAAAGTACAAGCATGCATATGTGCTCAGTACTTGGTTTGGGCCCCTTTTGCAGCACTTACTGCAATTACTTTTTTACGATATTCTAATTATTCGAGTTTCACCTGTATATGTTATAAATATGTCAATATGTTGTCCTTTTAGATACAAATATTGCTTAATGAAGCTCTTTATTATGACATTGTGCCAAGTATGAGGGCAGATTGATAAAGTTAACCCAAGAACAAAAAGTATTATATTGCAGTTTTCCAGTCCTTGGATGCCGTAGTTGCATTCATTTTCTTCTTTTAGGCTAAGAACATTTTCTGCAAATATAGAAATGCCGTTTGACCCTGTCGGAAGTCTTGTGTTCTCTTAACTTCCTGTGCACTCAACTGAAATCTCAAACCATTTTTGGCTTTCCCAGCTATTTTCTGTGAACCCCAGAACACCTCCTCGTCTATGTAATGGAGACAAGGAGAGGGAGATGAGATGAATATGTTGCAATCATTTTTTTGTTTTTCGATGCTCTTTAGGTATATTTATAGGCAAGTAAAACCTTTGTGTCATGCTGCTCAAATGCTGAACATATATAGGTAATTTTAGTTTTCTAAGCTCGATTAGTGCAGCACACATAACCTAAGCCATCAGTATAGATATCAACCTCCCTGGGATGTGCCAGGTAAATAGCCTAAATGGTATGGATATTATTATATTACTCATGGTAGAATCTTAATAGATTACCAAGCTGTCTTTTTATGCACTTTGTATTATAACAGGTAAGATGGTGAAACCTGGATGTTTTTTTTTTATTAACTTCCTCTTTCTCTAGTAGTTTCTTACAGTGGCATCAAGACCACTTTCTTGGGGAAAATAATATTACATACAATGCAATAAAACATGTATACAGCCCACACATTTATTTTGTCCATGCTGCAACATTGTAAAATGACCCCTCTTCTGTTTATTGCATAATTATCATAGTTTGTTGGATATTAACTATGTATTTTTCCTAATGCAGTTTGCAGAAAAATTTCAGGAATTTAAAGAAGCTGCTCGATTAGCAAAGGAGAAATCCCAAGAAAAAATGGAACTGACTAGTACGCCTTCACAGGTAATGCCTTGCCATCTGTGTTTTTTTTTGCAGGCTTCAATACGTGCACTAATAAGGCCCCATGCACACTACCCAGAAAAACGTTGAGTTTAGGTGCTTTTGGAGCTCCTTTCTAAATGCATTTGGTATGGTATCAAAGGATTCTCTGTGCCAGTCAATGGTGGGCGCAAGATTCAGGAGGTCTGGGAAGGAGGGAAAGGAGGTTGTGTGATGGCTCTTGGATTGTGGTATTCTATGTTTAGACTCTGGTTGCACCTGGCAACGGGAGAAACTAGTTGGTACAAAGAAATTATATTTATACTGTCAGAAAAAGAGTCTGAGGCCTGGTTCATAAAGTGTTTCAGCATTCACCGATGACCGTGCCTAAGGTTTAGGTCTTAAGACAGACATGGGTCCGAACATCATTTGTGTTTGTTTTGCTGTAACTCTAAACTCTAGATTATTCCTTCTTAAACTCTAACCATTAGATTATTTCTTAGTCTCTCACTAGCCTAGTTCATTTGACTGAAGTTCATTTACACCTGACATCTGTCCATTTCCTGTAGAATAAGAACTTGATTGTAATCCAGCTTCTAGTACACAGGTGTCCAAATTGGCTGGGCAGAGCTGTAGTCGCAGCTGGCAATGGCTTGGTCATGTCCACCGAGAGGTGAAAGAGATTGAGAGCCTGCTGACTCAAATTTCTAATCCGTTTAGAGGTTGGTTCCGTTTATTATAGTCCTCATGTTTAAGCTGAACATTTTATTCATGCTTGGCACTTACATTATATTATTGAAATGGAGCCCACAGTTTTATTATTTATGGCTTACTGATTTATTCTGTGACCGTAGCTGTTTGCAAGGTGACACAATGGAGAATGTGTCATCTGGTGTTATTGTAAGATGAATTTTTAGATTTTATTCAATTCCTCTATAGGTTGCTACACATAGTGTACTGACAGACAATGTTTTCAAATCCTTTCAGTAAGTTGACACTGTTTATCGATCAGTCCGGATATTTCAATTTTGGTTAGACACCGGCAGCTTATATCATCCACTGGAATCTCTTGAGGATTTTGGTCGTGAATCTCTATAGTTCTTTTCCTGGATTTGCCTACCTACTGTGGCATATCTCTCAACTTTCCCTCATTTGCAACCAAAACACCTTGTGTCCCTATTTTCTTCACCCTTTCCCCTCTTTTTGTTCTAAGGTATTTTAACTTAAAAAATTGTTATACTACAACAAATCTTATATCCAAACTTTAAATTATTGCTTCTGACAATTTGAAAAGCCATCATAAAGACTAGAAAAAAGCACTTGCGGATTTTAGCCAATCACTTTTTTTATCTTTTTTTTTCATAATTCTTCATTGTCCGCATTCCTGGGTGCATGGCAGGGGTGTGTCCTTTGCTTACATATTTTGTGCCCCTCTTTTATCTCAAAGTTGGGAGGTTTTGCAGTGGCCATGGCAAGATTAATTAAATTTTATTTTACATTACATAGAATACAGTATTATTGTTGACAATCAGTGAAAATATATTTTATGCATGCTTTTGATTTTGGATACACTGTTCACTAGAAAAAGGGCCGTTTCACATTGTTTCCAGGTTGGAGAAGCCTAAACATTCTTTGACTGAGCTGCATATGGCAAAGTTTGATACCAGGGGTGTAAATACATAGCAAAACTTTGGGCCCCCCTCAGCTAACTCTCTGTAGTGGGTGGCAGTGTCAACTGTGACACTACGTGTCATTGATCTTAACATGAAGTATGTGTATCAAGGACAGGCAGCAGGAGAGCGGACGGCATGGTCAGTAGGGAGCAGTGCTGGGGGTAAAAGTTATAGTAGCACTAATAATAACAACCATAATGATACTTTATATTATGATAAAATGATTAATGCTCTTTGACACACTTACTCTTCAACCCTAATGCAAAGTTCTTTAAACTCTCGCTTCATTAAACTTTTTTTGTAGAACCACAAACCTTAGGCCTCTATATCGTTTGAACAGAGGTGACACTCTGGGATTTGTGACTGCATTAGGCATATAGTGTAATTTCAGTCTGTAACAGAAGTTCAGAGGACAATAAATCTGCAATGCTAAAATAGATAAGCCAATGCTGCTTTCTGCACAGAGAGGGGATCTGTGACTAGAAGATCCTAAAGGGTCTAACTTCAGCCCTTCCATACTGGAAACCTCAGTTTAGTTTTCCTAATCAGTCTCCCTAATGGGGCCCCCTAGTATCCCAGGCCCCATAGCAGCTGCATGGGTTGCTATGGCTATTGTTATGCAACTGTATGTACCATTGGCCTCATTGATAAGATTGGTTAAACATGAAACACAGACCTCTACAGATGAGGCTTGGTCAACAATGCCAGTTTTTTTCTCTTGTTGCCTCTGGTTAGTTTGACAACCACTTAAATTAATTCCTAAATTTAGAGCAATCAATGCTATAACTGATAGACCCCCAACTATATTTGATTATTGCATGTTGAAAGTTACATTTGCCCTATTAAATAAGCCCATGTGTTTTATATTTACTTATTTTGAAAAAAATATATAATCTAATGTAGGGCTGCAGCTAACGATTATTTTCATAATCGATTAGTTGGCCAATTTATTAAGTTCGATTAATCGGATATCCTATTCCACCACTATATCCCCGCACACCTGTTCCACACTGCAGCTCCGTACAGCTATTCCACCACTGACTTGCTTTCAGAATGTGGGCCCTCGATTGTCAGCGGGCCAGGGACGGGTGAGGGAGATCACGCCGAGGAGAGCAGCGGCGTGCGCGGCTTCAGCGTGCGGTGGGCGTGGCTTACGCGGCCTGTGCCGTGGGCACGGCGGCCGCAACGGGAGCAGCGTGTGACGTGTGGCTCAGGCCGCATGTGGAGCCCCGAACAGGCAAATCAATCAATAGCCGACGAATCGACGATCGAAAACGTTGCCAGCGTTTTCAATTGTCGATTTTAATCGACTAAATCGATTAACTGTTGCAGCTCTAATCTAATGTTATGCTATGCTTTAGAAAGAGCATTTTATGTACACCTAGTATATTACATTAGTTATGTCTGCACTGTAACACCTTGTCACCCGTATTCATTTATGTGGCAGCACGCAGGTGGGCCTTACTCTGTGCTGACACCTACTGTATATTTGTCACTGTTTTGTGCTCAGTGCACGTCCCCAGCACTGTGACCGCACTCTTGACAGTGCCGTCAGTGACAGCTCCTGGTCTTTTAGACATGATCAGGAGCTAGTAGGACAGGCTCCTGATCAGATGATCTTTGTGACAGACATCTGGTAATCATATGATTGGGAAGCTCATGAAATGCCTCCTCTTGGTTCAGCCATTAAAATTTATTTTAACGGCAGGTGGAAAGGGGTTAACATACATATGCAAAGCCTACATTGCTTTTTATGCAGATGGGAAAGACTGTGAGGATATTTACATATTTGGCAATGGAGGTATTATATCACGTATATCAATGGATATTATATCACTCAGTAGGTCTTAGATGAAGTACAATTTATATAAAGGAACTATTTGGATGCCATTTGGCTACTGCTTGGGATCTGATATTTTAAAGTCATAACCTTACATTAACTTGGAAATGAAGATAACTATCCAACAGCAACACAGACACAAATAAAAATACTTGTCTTTAGCAGCGTAAGAGAAGGCTGAAACCCCTATCAGATTTTTATTTTTGTCTCCTGCCCTGTTGCAGGTTTTCCCTCACTTCCTGTCTCATGAAAGTGTTGTCAGCAGGACAGGAAATAAGCGGATACCCAAATAGTAGTAACACCTTACAGGCAGTCTTATGGTTACCTACTCTATTTAAAACTAGAAAAAAAATTTTGTACACTTTTAAAGGAGAGCTTCAGACATCCCTTTTGTTAACCTGGCTTGCAAGTCTAATATTCAGTAGATTTTTGTTTGAGCTCCCCATTATGGGAAAACATTTTAGTGTTTCCTGAGGTCCTGATCATTATGCTTCTGTACTGAGGTTAGTGTACAATTTATCAACTGCTGCACCTTGTGACTATGCATATGTATGATTAGCCATGTGGTAGAGTAGATGACTTTCAATTACAAAAAGACAACTGCTAAGGCTCAACATAGGCCTATACTCAAATGCAGTGGTGTAAGCGGAGTATCATTTTTTGGGGGTGATACTGGGTATGTGCCCATGCTCTTGGTGTTTACTATTTTTATCTCCTGTGTGTCTCCGGTGTTATACAGTTTCTCACACACACACACACACCTAATATGAGCTTGTTCTACACCCAATTCCAAAACCAAGGGCATTAAAGGTGGAGTTGGACCACCACAGGTGACACTCTTATGAAAGGCTCTTCATGAGATTTTGGTCTATGTCTAGGCATTTGTGCCAGTTGTCATTCCTTCTTTTGTATGAGGGTTGGACAATATTAAAATTATTGGCTCTGATGACAATTTCATATTTATAAGGACTGTATGAATTGGAAACCAAAAGTACTGCATATTTAAATATGAACCTACACACGAACAGAAAGTGTTTTCTAGCTGTTTGAATAGATTTTGATAGATGTTTGAATGATTCTGTAATACATCAAGTTGATGATATCCTATTTTTTGTGTCCCATTTGTGTAAATGATTTAGAACATTTTTTTGCCTGAGTATGAAACTCGAAGTAGATCTGCTTAAATATATCCCCAGTGTTCATGAAAAATCAGCTGTGTACTGTATATATTACAGACCTGCAGTTGTATCTAGAGTGCTAGTAACATTGCAAGCTCCATATTATTAGACTGTTACCCGTACTTGAAAAGAAGATGTTCAGTTAAAGTTCACTTCCCCCTCCATTTAAAAAAGAAAATCAAAATACCAACATGGTGATGCATCCCCAAGAGGTGTATCTGAGATAGCCTGGTGTCACAGAATGGCCATCATTCAAGCTGGGAGAGGGTCGGTGGCATTCAGCAAAACAATTTCTGTGGGAAATGGCACTGAAGATATTTTGTGTATATTGCAGCAAGAGCTGCTTTTTTATTTTCCAACAGTCCTGGCTATTTCATTTTTTTTGCTTAGAAGTAATCCTGGGCAGTTCAAATGACATACAAGAAAACAATACATAACCAAAGGTTGCATTCAGTGATAACTCCATTCCAAGATGAACATTAGATTAGTAAATGTTTTCCTGTTGCT
>NW_017306302.1:29951-52387 GCF_000935625.1 Nanorana parkeri | reverse complement strand
ATGTTGACTTTTATGGGAAATATAGAAAGTTGAATATAACTTCAACAGAATCTGGTCTCTATATCTACTGACAGGTGGTTTTCTCCAAAGGTAACATCTGACTAGGATTTCCTTTCACAATAAGCATAGTTTATCTTTCCAAGTGTTGTGGTAGGTTAATGTAGATGTATAATTGCTAAAATCTCCTTACAGGTGTTAATGTAATTAAAATTGTTTTAGATTTTTTTTTTTTTAATACAGTTTATAGTTAATAAAAACCTGCTAATCATGCTATGAAGGTCTTTGGTTAGGCACCTTCGGTCTCAAAAAGGAACTGCTGTTTTGTCATCTTTGTCACAAGCATCCCTGATTGGCTGTACCAACACACATTGTATAGGTATGGTCATTTGTTGTCACTATCAGGAAGCTGGTCCAAGGCAATGCAGTGGAGGCCAAAGCAAGTGCTTGTGGACAAAAAGTGGCTAAAAAGGACCAGAGGAGTCAGCAGCACTGAGATGAAAAAAATGTAAAAAACTGTATTTCATGGGGGGAAAACATAACCGTTGTTTAAGATACACAGTTATCCAGTTATACTATACAGGTGGGGTTTACATTTACTTTAAAAATACTTAAAGCCCAACTGAATTTAAGGTTTAAATGCACTAAATACATTACAGGCACATCAAAGCAAAAAGGTTTGCAAAGTCTGTTTTAAGAAATCAGCCACAGCCTGAGCAGAAAAGTCTGTCCCCTGCCAGCATGCTGTAGAGAAACGCTTTTACTCTGTGTGGAAGCAATGATCTCTCTGCAGAGGTCTGACGTGCCCGTGATGTGTGAGACCTATAATTCTGCAATCAGCTCACTCGCATCCTGTATAAAATAGATTCAAAGACTTTTAAACAGCTTTATTTTGTTTCTATTTTAGGCTTCAATTAAAGCGATTGCATAAAGTGTAGTTGATGCCTTTTCTAATATTCATTTTTGTTGCATTCCATTTAAGGAGTCTGCTGGAGGGGATATCCAGTCTCCTTTAACACCAGAAAGCATCAATGGGACAGATGACGAAAGAACACCCCCCGAAGTGACGCAAAATTTTGAACCAAGGGCTGAACCTACGCAGAATGCATTGCCATTTACACATAGGTACCAATTCAGTTCACAAATCCTGATTAACTGATGTGTATCTGTGACTTTTGTGCCATGTGGTGAATTCTATGATCCTGTATGAGTTTGTCTAATGAAGACATCTGGATAAAGTAGAAGGTTCTCTACATATTCTCAATATTGCAAGCTATGCTATTCAATGTTGTACTTGCATGCCAGAATCCACAGATCATTACATGGAGGATGATTTATATGCTAAAGATCTACTAATATGTACCTCAAGCCTATAGTGACCTTTCAGTAATCTGCTGGCATTGTGTAGTACTAGTTATCCATTACTCTTTTGAGGCAAGATGAGGAGCACATATCGGACATCTTTGTCTTTAAAGTGTATCTAAATCCAGTACTTTTGTTTAGAGTGCGAAAGTGTTAAAAAAAAAAAAAACCCTCCTGTCAGGTGTAACTGCTGTCTGTCCCAACTGGGAAGATTCAATCTTTTTGTTCTGGTGACCAATGTCACTGGGACAGAAAGTGACAAGAAGATCACACATTTTATAGTTACCACCAAAACGGGTATAGAGAGGGAATATGCCCATGGGGAAAGCAGTTTCAGTGACAGATGTCTAAAGGGGAGAGATTTCCTTTCTTTTGTGTTTCCAGGATAGAACAGGTTGCTGTTCTGTCCTCGTTGTGACAGAACCGCAAAAAAGGGTTTTTTGAACCATTCCCTACTCTATTCAAAACAAAAAAGGATTTGACTTTAGAGTAACGCATACTTTAAGTAACGGGAGATGCTATGGAGTTGTTTTACTAAAGGCAAATAGGCTGTTCGCTTTGCCAGGGTATTTGCCCTTTGCAAAGTGAATTTTCACCACATTCAGTAAGCTAACTAAGAATAGCGAATCACGTGCAAGGATAATACACTGAGTGGCCAGATTATTATGACCACCCCATCAGTACTTCGTTGGGCCACGAGATGACTCCACGAGATTACTTTGTTGGGCTGCCTCGTGACTCCACGAGATGTTGAAAGGTGATACGAGGAATCTGACACTGCACTGTTGCCCTTCTGTTGTCTTGTACCAGTCTTGTCACTCTCCGTTCTGCCCTAACATTGACTAGTCGCTGACTGCTATAATTCGCACGTTCAGACCCAGATTTTTGGCTGACAGTCCAGTCTTTAAACACTTTAACAACAGCTGCTCTTGAACATTTAATGAATTCTGCTGTTTTGCTGATACTCGCTCCATGGCTCCGAGCACCAACAATCATCCCACGTTCAAAGGCTGTTAAATCGCGTTGTTTACCCATATCTTCAGAAAGCAATCACTTCTTCTGTCGTGGTAAACAACCTGCTTCCCTATTTATAATGGTCTGGCCCTCTAGCAACTTCAGCGCGAAATTATAGCTAATTTGCCTGCAAACGTCAGGTGGTCATAATAATCTGGCCACTCCGTGTATATCATCCAGTCATATGAAGGCATATACACATTTTTTTTTTTTTTTTAAAGTTAGCAGAGCTTCACCTCACTCACTGAGCTAAGGGAAAACTCAGTTGCAAAGTGAACAGTATGTGTTGCCTTTAGTAAATCAACCCAATAGTCTTTGAATTCCCACTGGCCACTTCCTGTCTTCTGCTCCAAATAATGGTCATGCAGTGATCATAATCACTGAAAGAAATGACTGAAAGGTTTCTCTTCTTAGCCTAAATATAGTTGTTCTTCCATACCCATATGCAAATGCCTTGAGAGGTTTTTACCACTTGCAGGTGTAATCTCTGTTTCTTCCCTTAAGGGCTACCCTTTTAATCATCTCTTAAACTCCGCTTCCCTCTTCAGTTACATAATGAGGCTGTTTTTTTTTTTTTAACATGCTAAACCTGCTGCTAACAGATTTTCATTTTGAATGTCATGTAGTGCATGGCTGGACAAATCCGAGTAACCACTAAACCTTAACAATATCACATGGCTTTGTCCATAGAGATGTAGCTCCCATACCCTGCATCTTCCCAGCAGTTAGCAGTATTGTAATACCTGTGCAGTGGCTAAGAAAAATATAGGCAACCAAGGCTTGCAAATTTAACGCAGTCTTCTCCAACTGCCACAAGACTCTCATATATACCAGTGACCTTTCACTGCTTCACTCTGACATTCCTTGGGTCTAGGGGCACTACCTCCCTCAGCATAAATGACATGACATTTCTTGGTTCTAGCGGCGCTACCTCCCTCATCCTACATGACAAGAAATCCCGTGGGTCTAGTGGCGCTACCTTCCTTATCATACCATCCTACATGACATGCCACTCCTTGGGTCTAGTGATGCCACCTCCCTCATCATACATGACATAAAAGATGTTTCGTATAGGTACCAGGCAGCTGACCCAGAATTTCCTTCTCTTTTGCTTTAGTCTTCTTTTGGAGTGAAGTCTCTTTAAACAAATAGTTTCTAAACAGCCCCATATAGAGTAACTGCTAGAGGAATGATATGCAGAACTGATAAGTACTATGAAAGGAACTGATATTAGTCCTAAATATACAAAAACATGCAAGATAATGTTGACAAAAAATAGTTTGTGGAGAAGCCCTTTAAGTCTCTTCAGCTACTGTTTAAACACCACAATGACTGATGGATGTTGCAAGTGCTGATAGTCTTCACACTTTGAGTGCAGGAAGGGGTATAGCAGGTAACTTGCATTGCTTGAGTGTTTTTGGTTTTTTTCTGAATCGAATTGGTGCTCTCTTTGTACAAAACATGGAGAGTAAAGCAAAATGATACCATTTACAGGCTATCTTTGGGTCAGTCTTCTTGGTTATACTATTAAAAGGTAGAGTTGATTGGTTGATGTGGTTTATTTTCTTAATAACTATAATGCAGTGCTCACTTGATTTTGTTAACACAGGCAATGTTTTACGTGAGTGGTTAGAGCACTAATGTGGTCTTCTGTGTGTTGGAGCTTTTCCTATAAGTATTCACTTTGCTGCAAGCATAGAGATCTTTTTTTCTCTATGAAAAGAGACTTCCTGTTTTACAACCACGTATGTTCACAGTGCAGGGATAAATGTTTTTGTGTGCTCTTTGTGAAGAAGTACTCTCATCTAATGGTAAAATACAACTGATATATTCTATATCCTGATATTTCTTTAGGGAATGTCTGATCATGGGATTCTGTTAAAGTGGTTTATTGGCTAAAGACGTTGCCTACCCTAAAAGTTCTAACTTTATACATTGGCTTGTGAATGTCCACCTACAAAATGTTATTAAGCCTTTCCTCGGTAGCTTCCATCTGCGTGTCAAAGCCAAGGTCTACAAACTTTACTGAACGATCTCCATCCTATTATTTACGCTTATAAATTGTCAGCTAATGTTAATGATCATAGTAAAGTGCAGTATCCCTTAACAACCAATCAGGATTTACTGATTTACTGGTATGAGTGCAGTAAAAATAAATCTGATTGATTTGCTTTGCATTATTGCGCTGTTCTCATTGTCACTGCCCTTTGCATTGTCTTACTTTCTCTAAAGCCATTTTTAATAGAGCAGGGTAGGATTAGAACCTCTGTCAGGGTTTCCATTCTGTCTGTATGTCCTTTTTGAGATCCACCCTCCTTATTTGCCCGGTGCTCATTGTCACAGGGACTGAACGTGAGGGGAAAATTCAAAATTTGGGCTCATCATTAGAAATGGAGTAAAGGGGCAATCTTCCAATATAGTCACTAGTTCCAGTGACAAACATCTAGAAGGGGATTTTTATCACCCTTAAGAGATTTCCACGTATGCCCTGCTGTGTCTACGGGACAAGAGTAAAATGAAATAATGAAATCTCCCCCCCCCATTCCAATGGGACACAGATGGCAAAACAGTGTTGTAACTATTCTCTGCTTTATTTACATTTTTTTTTAAATGGCTATGGAAGAGCACCTGCGGTGCTGTAGTCAACTATATATTGCAAAGGATGATGGTTTTACCCTACTTAGAAAGAGTGCCATCACCAAACTGTACATCACACACCAATTAAGCCTGCCCTACCTCAGCTCTGCCTCCTTATTTTTAAGGTTCATCTTCTTTTCATTTGACCTAAAGACTTTAGGTTGAAGAACACTTTGCTGTTGGTTATGGTGATATTCCAAAATGCTCAAAACATTGAGACCATTTTACGTTTTGCAGAATATAATCTACACGTTTTAATCTTTTTTAGCAGAACTATGCAGGAAAACGTTTTAAAGTATCCACAAATTTAAATAATTTTGTACCATATAATTATACAACACTAAGTAAATTGGTGTAATCATCAACTTAAAGGCTCAGCCCAGATACTGCTGAAAATTTTCCATTTCAGTCTCTAAAATGGCCAAACAAATTTTCAGAAGCCAAATATCAGTTGATTTTGCCATACTGAACTGAGATCCACAATGTATCCTGACCAAGTCACCATTGTAACTGGCAATCGGTAAGGAGCTTACTGGACTATAGAAGGCTTTAAATGCGATGGTTCCAAAATATTCTAAAACCTTAATCACTGGACGAACACAGTGCAACATCTTCCTTCTCTATGTTCTTTCTATGCGTTCCATCATTCAGTACAGGTGTTCTTTCAATAAGCCTGATTTTTTTAATTGTTTCTGCAGAGCTCTATCACCATGACAACAGTAGTAATGATAATGATATTGCTGCAAAGCTGGAAAGTTCACACTGATCCTAGAAAGTTAAAGGCTTTTCTAACCAACACTGAGATTTTAGGCTTTTCTTTACACCAGAGTTGACTCTTTTTCCCATACAAGTCTATAGGAATGCAAAGCAGCTTAAAGCAGGTCAAATGCAAATCAGGAGGAGGTCAGCTGCAGGCCAAATGCCCCATCAATAATTTCTGAACAATCTCAGACGTGTCTAACACTGATGTATAGAGCAAGTCACATTTGCCCATCAACACTGGTCATAAGCATCACTTAAAGTATATGTGAAGCCAAAACATGTATACTTTTGTTTTGGATAGAGTAAGGAATGGATAAAACCCGTCACTTTTTCTTCATCTTTGTCCAATTGGGGAGATTTTCCCTAAAATCCCTGTCCTGTGGACAGGAAATGAGAGGATATCTCACCAAAGTGAGGGAAATCTCTTGTTCCAATGTCATTATTGGAAGACTTCCTCTTTATTCCTGTTCCAATGACCATTCAAAATTTATGATTTTCCCTTCAAATAGAACATTTCTCTAGTCGGGACACAGACAGCAATTACAACCTGAGGGATTCTACCCCTTCCAGACTCTATCCAAAACTACATTCACAATTTTGGGCTTTAGATGCATTTTAACATGGCTGTAGTGATAGACTACACATTTGGTTTACTAATTTGTATTGAGATTGTAGTCCATCACGGGAGCAAGCTTGGAGCGATGGCTACTTTTACAACACACAGAGGGACCATAAATCGCCACCCTCCAGAAGGACGGACAGTGTCCGCACCAATTCAGAGATGATTTGAGGATCTACAGCCGAGTGATACACAAATAAGATAAATTTTTGTTAATAGTTAAGGTATTTAAATGAATTTTTAGGATTTAACTCCTGAGTTTAGTGTCACTTTAAACTGTCCAATGGCTCAGTGATGTGTTTTGTCATTTCCAAGGCCCTGTATAAAAGCTGCAACATTATAAAGCAATTTTTCTTCTTGATGCCTGGTGTCTATAAAGTAACTTTTATATGTATGATATAAATATTGTTAGCATTTAAGGTTCAGCATTTGGCACTCTATGCATAATCTGCCGCTTCCATGGTTTCCACGTCTGTGTTGCCAGTTTAAATATACTGATGTATACATACATGTGCATGTGTTACACATTGTGGTAATCAGTCTTCTTTTACCTTAAATGGAGTGTCCTTTTTTAAATATGTATTGATCCTTATGTAAAAAGGACTGTTTTTTTTTTTAAAGCTGACTCTGACAATCTCTAGCTTTTGTATCTGGTAAAGCAAAGTGTGCCAAATACTTTATATCCCAAGGCAGCCAATCATACTTCATGGTTTACTCGGGTGACTACAGTACACTAAAATTTGGCTGCTCTGGATTCCTGTACTATGTGCTCTCTTCTTGAAGCATATATGTGTCTTTTTAATGTTTTATAGTCCTTCGGTCCAAATGCATTTTAAATAGATATATTTCTAGTAATTGTAATTTTATTAGTGAATATTTTTCAGAGTTTGTGAAATCGGACATTTAGGTTTTTTTTGCCTCCTAAAACATGACTTTTTCAGCACAAACATTTTGTGGAGTTTTCTTGCTGCAGAATATACTATAAAAATATATAACTTATTTGTAGCATGGCAGGTTTTACAGTATCTGCTAAATGACATTTTGTACCATACTTTTATGCAAAAACTTTGTAACTATTAACTTGTTTTGATGTTTTTTTTTTTTTTTATATAGTTTGTGGTCACTAATATAATGGAAGTTTGTATTTTGTGGTACAAATGATCTTAATGTGTGTCTGTAAATATAACCTTTTTTTATTTCTTTTTAGTTGTGATAAAATGGGCTTGGATGGGTTCAAACCTGTTACGTTTTTGGCAGATTCTCTCTTCTATTTGTACCATTGTGACCATTGTCCTGTAGAATGAAAGTCATAGGAGATTCAAAACCAGAGCTAAAAGGGAAGTCTTCCAATGGAGACACCTGTCTAAGAGGAGAATTTTCCTCACTCACTTTGGGAGATTTCCTCTAACTTTTTGTTGTGTCTCTGGAACAGGAAGTGAATGGAAATGTCCCCAATAGTACACAAGTGGGAAAACTGGCTGGGGTTTTACCCTTCTCTACTCTGCCCAAAACAAAAAAGTTTTGGCTATACATGCACTTTAATAATCCATTAATATAAAGTGTCTTATATACAGTATGAAAAAAATATTCCCCTGGTTTTATGACAATCCTTTTTCATTAAAAAAAAACCAAAAACTTTCATATAATAAAAATCAATAAAAAAAAGTAAAAAGAACCAATGTGATCCTCAACTTAAAAGGCTCATATCATCCTACAGGAACAGCTGAAAGGCTTCTTGTGTCTTTCACAAACTTTGAATTCCCCATTTTGCTGTGTGGGCTGAAGCCCTTTGCTTGGCTTTGTACTGGCCACAAAAAGTGGGCAGAGCCAGGACCCCAGGAAAGGAGAATCAAACCGTAGGGGTCAGCAGAAAAATGGACAGATGGTTCAACTCGCAATGTATTTCTGGGTGAAGTTAGCCTTTTTTTTAATATAAATATGAATGTTTAGAAATGCTAGGGAATATTTTGGATGTTTCCATGGCAACTACTGGTGCATTCAGCAATCAGACTCCTGTACATCTGAAGTGGCATTTATGTGTGTCAAACTTGTATTGAGATATGAAGCAGCACAGACCGATTGGTAGGGTAGCTCAGATCTACTACTTTTCTCAGAGCTTCTTGCAGAACAGAAATGATGGTGAATAAAAAGCCATTGGTTTGCACAATAGTAGTATATACAGGATTATTGTTGAACAGCTATGAAGAATTATTTCAGTGCACATTTTGTTTTTACTTGTATGGAAATACTGAGAGCGGTTAGGGCCCATTTACACTAGTGTGGTGTAGTAACATGCACGTTGCCACGTAGATTACTGCAGCACATGGTTACACGCATGGTGCATTGCATCACAAGAAATGCTGCAGGTCCGTTTTTTTCAATTTTATTTTGTGTGTTGCCAGGCCATTCAAATAACAGGGCTGCTTTACCACAACCTATATTACACGCAGCATAACATACTTTGTGTTAATGTTACACACCAGTGTGAATGGTCCCTTACAGATTTAGGGCCTGTATCGGTGGGCTTTTTTTTCTTTTCAGATGGGTTTTGCATCCCCATACATGCCTACGGACCTGAAGGAGGTCAACTGCACTTCAGAAGGAGGTCAACTGCAGGTCAAATGCATCTGGCAATTAATTCTGAATGATCTCAGAAGTATCTCAAACTGATAGCATTGACACTAGCCCACAAGCCCTACAGGACACAAACCCTAGGTCAGATATCACAGTAAGGTGCATGGTAGTTGGAAAAAAAGCTAAACATAAGGCTAAAATTGAAACGCAAGGGTAAAAAGCATTAAAATGAGTAGACACATAAAAGTAAAAATAATTTTGCTCATTTTACATGACAAATGTACAAGTCAGTTTGAGATGGAATTGACTTGGCTGTGACTTCTTCTTTTTTTTTTTAAATTGGACTCAGCAGTTTTCAGCTACTTTCGCTCACTGGTGCAGCTGAAATTTTGTATAATTAAAACAAATGCTTTGCATCTAAAATAATGCTATTCAATTTTGACCCTACTAGATGTAAATTGTCTTTTTTTTAAATGGCTTTAAAATGGCTTTAGAAATGTTTAGTAATAACAATCTTCAAACAGATGCATATAGATAACTGAAGACCTTTTCTTTATTCTCTGCATCCCTTATTTTTCTTTTCCTCCCCATTCTTCTCATGGTGGCCATTTTTTACTAAAGGCAGATTAATCCATCTTTACTTCCTGGAACTCTGGCACATGTGACCATGCACATCAACTCAGGGGAAAATAATTCCTTTCTCTGAGATCTCGTGGGATTTTGCAGTTTACATGTGAGATTTTCCAACAATGCACTGGTGATGTAACCTTTCCAGGATGCATCTTTTAGGCATGAGCTGCATCACAAATCTCTAAGAGGACCAGGAAAGTGCAAAATAGTAATTGTAAGTAAAAGAAAAATATGTTATAGATTATTTCATATCCGCATCCAGTGCTGATGTGATTTTTAGTAAAAGGGGGTAAGGGTCCGCTTTTAATGCAGGTGCATTTTATTATACAGTGTATCCTGTACTGTACAATGAGACAAGGGGGTACAGTAGATGTCTGGACTGTACTTTGCAAGAATAGGAGACAGGATACAGTTGTAAGACTGTACTGTATTCTATACTGCATTGTACAATGAGACAAGGGGGTACAGTAGATGTCTGTACTGTGTGACTGCCAGGATAAAGGTATAGGGCTGTGCTGTTTTGTACACTGTATACAGGAGGAAAGGAGAAACTAGAAAATCATAAGAGCAGCCTAGAGCTGCTCTCCACCTGCTGGTTGAGAAAGAGAATGCTAAATATTAGTAAGCAACGTTTCATTTTCCTGACCATTTTAAAATCAACTTTTTTTTTTCAGTCCTGATCCTAATAAAGAAAGAAAAAAATGTAAACTACTACACATTTCCTTTTAATGTTTCCTTTCCAATTACCTTTGCCTTATTCACCAGTAGATCTGGTGATTTTGAATGGAAAACAAATCAGAAGAAGACACAGGTTTTGCAGTGGCAGTTTGGCAGGGAGCGTTCTTATACCCAAGTAGCATTGCATCTTAATAAAATGAGTGATCTACCTCTTGTGAAACATACCACCACAATCTCAGAATGTACACAGCGCAGTTGGTTGTCATGACTGACTGTTCGTACGTTCATTATTTATTTGATGTGGTTGGTGTTTAAATAACTTTTTACAACATAGAAGTTAATGTTTTTGCTGTTTTTTACTGTGTTTTTCATCTATAAGTAAGCAAAGTAACATCAGAAACAAAAATTGCTGGCTCGATGCAAATGGGTACAAAGAAAAGCACTTTACAACAAATCAACCTGTGAAACAATTGGGTTGACTTGAGTGGACTTTGTTACTGCTTTGTGAATTAAATGTCGACTATTGCTGCAAAGGTTCATATATAGCCGTGCCCTATGCACAGTTATTATGGTGTGAAGTTTTACCTTTTAGAATAGAGCATCAGATTGTAAGAGCATTTTCACACAATGGATTGCTAGCTTTTTGGTGGAGTGGAGGGTTTATTCCTTTGACTTAACTGCACCCCACCCCTGTGAAAGCCATTGTGGGCAATGCTTGGTTTTTCAGGGCCAGTGACTGTAGTAGCCCAGCTGAAAAGTCAAAGGTATTCTGTGCTTTGCCCTTGCATGGTGTAACTACACCCGGGTACACCTAATATTTAGGGTGTAACTTGAAGCATGGTTGCAGTTCCCAACCAGGCTCTGCCACCACAACTGTGGCATCCATAGACAGGAATCTTTGTATGAACATACTGCTAGTCCCATCTGCTACTACAGCAGCGGGACTCTGTAGAGTAGCTGGCAGTAGGGTGTTGGTGTCACCGCACTTGTAAGTTATCCATTACTTACTCCAGCCCTTTACCTCCATATGGAGGCTCTGTGACTAGTCAACATATTCTTGTCACACTAGACTGCTGCTTGGTCATAATTTTGAAGGAAATCCTTCTTACTGAAGTAGGCAGAGCTTGCTGAACCATTGGCCTATAACCTTTTTTTGTAGCAATTATCTGATTGGCAGGGATTTCCAATGTAGCATTTAGAACACTCATCTATATATCTTATCTGCCTCCTACCCATTATTGCATGAGGATGGGACAAACTTATCACTCCGTGGGTTACTACAGAGGCCCTCGCATACATAGCTAGAGTGACAGGTTCCTTTTAATAAATTAGAACGGTGTTCTGCTTCAGACGCCTTTTGTTGGAGCTCCTTGAATGCTACTTTGATATGTGTATGGGCAACACTGCACGTGATAATCTTATCAATTGAATAAGCAATAGCGATCTTTATTATCCACTATCATTGTGATTACAGTCTGATGATTTTGCAGGATGATATCAAGTTACTTCTGTCACTGATATATTATGTTTGAAATTATTTTTTGATGCATCGCAAATACACCACACAATAATCTGGAAAACAGCCTGAACTCTATAGCCCATTTAATCACTTTCCTTATCAACATCATCCCACAAAATCATCAGAAAGAGATCATGACGATTCATTACTGGGGCTGTCATGCAAATATTAAAGGTGTACAGCTTTATTTTTTTTTATAAATACAAATTTGATTTTTTACTTGTTATGCAATCTATATAGCAATATACACTACATATATTGTATTATTTATATATAAATTTGTAAAATGTGTTGCTAGTTTTAGTGGTTTTTGCAGCACAGATGTTCTGACGATTCGGAATTCTGTATCTTTAGTGTGTCCCTGTTCTACTTTCACTTATTTTTTGTTTTAATGCCTCAGCAATGTACAGACAATGACTTGGGCTATATCAAGTGGCATGTTGTACCTGTGAATTCTGTGTTTTGGTGCTTGTGTATGCAGGTTATCCCAACTTGCCAACATTTTTGTATGAACCCTGGGACAAAATAGACCATGTCAAGCCCCACCAAACCCTTTTGTATACAATCTCCACTCTTGTATTGCTGAATATCATGGCAGTTCTGGGAATTTACGACTTTTAGCAAGCATGGACAAAGCATGAAAGAGGAACGGTATGGAGCCACTGTGTGACCAGAAGAGGTGTTCATGGAAATGCTACTTTTGGTTTGAATTGCCGTATACAGGTAATAGATTTAACTTAAAAACATTGTCATTAGTGACGGCTATGCTTTTAATAAAAGTAATAAAACCCATTAATGAAATACAGGAGACCAGGCTGCCCTACACTAGGGTTTGTGGTATATTCATGAAAGTCTTTGTTTTAAATTAGGAGGCTTTTCTACCAAAAGACCAAACTAACCTGTGGTGTAGTGACTGCCCTGAAGAAATGAGGACTTTAGTTTTATACCTGCTTTCAAGGATAACCATTGCAATTTATAAACATTTGTATATGCGAATTGCAGTTTTTTTTACTTGAAATAATTAGTTTCTTTTTTTACATTGTGTTTTACTACATTTTTTTACATTTCAGTTTCAGTCTATTTGGTTGTCTTCAGATGCTATTATAGAGGGTGGTCAGGTAGTGTTGTTGTTTGGGTGTGTGTGTCTTTTTATTTATTTATTTTTTATTGAGGAGATACAGCTTGGTGCTTGATGATTCCTCAAGTTCTCTATTGAGAAGGGTTGATATGATCATCATGTGTAAATACAGAAATGGTATTTATAGTGAACTTGGTGCAACATTATTCAACTTTAAAGTCACTGCAAAAAAATGTTGTTTAAAACTAACTATGCCAAACTATAACTATTATAAACTTGTAAAATGTTATAGTCTGGTATAAGTTGATCCAGTCCAATATGTGATTGCTTTAGGGTAATCCCCTAAGGCCTGGTTCACACCTGTACGTTTTGTAGCGTGTTCAACGCTCTACGAACGCTCTACAAAACGCTCAAACATGAAAATCCCATTGTTTTCTATGGGTATGGTTCACACCTTGCCGTATTTCAGCCCGTCTGAACGCGCTACAAAACGGCCTAAGCCTGAAAAGGTACATGAGCTTCTTTGCAGCGTTTTTGTCGCGCGATTCCATTGGGATACAGCCAAGTAGCCCTCGGAAACGCGAATCGCGGTAAAAACACGCGACAAACGCGCATATTCGATGCGCCTAGATGTGAACAGAGCCTAAGGCTGGGTTCACACCTAGGCGTATTGAATATGCGCGTTTTTACTGCGATTCGCAGTAAAAAAAACGTGCGACAAACGCCCGTTTCCGAGGGCTACTTGGCTGTATCCTAAGTACATGTACTTCTTTGGGCGTAGGCCGTTTTGTATCGCGTTCGGACGGGCGGAAATACGGCAAGGTGTGAACCAGACCCATTGAATACAATGGGATTTAGATGTTTGAGCATTTTGTAGAGCGTTCGTCGAGCGTTGAACGCGCTACAAAACGTTCAGGTGTGAACCAGGCCTAAAGGAGGATTTATTTTCCCTGTTAGAGCAAATTGACCCATGCTACATAGTTTTTTTTTTTCTCTCTATAGGTTAAACTCAATGGACTTGTGTGTTTCTTCAACCTGACTAATTATGTAACAAGACATTTAATTAACTTATGAATTCTTATTCAGATCATGTGTGATTTTCACCGTTTAAGTGTTTTTCCACTTTTGTGGTCAAATTTGAGAAACCCTTCCCCCTACTATGTTTGTGTTCCCATTCACACGGCATACCTACACATGTTAAAAATATTTCTTACCTTTTTTATAGTTGTTTCTTTGTTGCAGGATTATACATAGGACTTTATGGGCAGATTCTACTGCTTTTAAAAGATGGCAGTGTAGAGATAAGGGACAGACAGGGAGTCCTGGTGTTTTCAGAAAAGACCATTTTATAAATGTAAGCTGCAATCCTTAAATGTTTAAAGTTATCTAAAGTTATACTATGTGAAAATACCAATTTGACTGCAAAAGTGGAAATACATTTTAATCCTCTGCAGCCAAAGCATACATTACTGAAATTCAAGATTCCTGCTAAATTAGCCAAAATTTATAGTGACGCTAAACTCAGGAGTTAAATCTTAAAAATGCATTCGAGTACCTTAACTATTAACAAATATGTATCTTATTTGTGTATCACTCGGCTGTAGATCCTCAAATCATCTCTAAATTGGTGCGTACACTGTCCTTCCTTCTGGAGGGTGGCTACTTTTGTTCCCCATGGTCCCTGTGTGTGTTGTAAAGTAGTCACCACTCCAAGCTCACTCCCGTGATGGACTACAATCTCAATACAAATTAGTAAACTGAATGTGAAATTTGTAGTCCATCACAGGAGCAAGCTTTGTGCAGTGATTACTTTAGAACACACACAGGGACCATGGGGAACAAAAGTAGCCACCCTCCAGAAGGAAGGACAGTGTACGCACCAATTTAGAGATGATTTGAGGATCTACAGCCGAGTGATACACAAATAAGATACATTTTTGTTAATAGTTAATGTACTTGAATGCATTTTTAAGATTTAACTCCTGAGTTTAGTGTAATTTTAAGCTGTTGGTGGCCCTTTAAGCAAGAGTATACTTAAAATTCGGGTGGCCTGGGGGTAAAATTCTCACCCAAACAGTGACTGCATACTTTCAGATAAAATAGTCAGCAGTGAGATTCCTCCATTCACGCTCCATAGTGTGGATGGGGGAATCTTGTGACTTCCTCTTGTACAGAATGCAGGAGAACAAGGAAAGATCTACACGGGTATGGCTAGCATAAGTCTACTGCTCATGTGATGGAGCTAAAGAACTCTGAAATGTGGAGCACCCATTGTATTGTATTACTCCATTAGAGGTACACTTTTTAATGATTGTAATCTTTGAGCTGAACTGCAGGCTAACCAGGAGAAACACAAATGGAATATATTGGAGCTGCTTTACTTGGCAAAGGATTTGTATTTTTCTATTCAATCCTGAGATTACACAGCCTTGTTGCACAGCTAAAAGGATGATGCCACTTACAATAAAAGGGGAATTTTATTGGGCAACCGATGAAAATGGAGTTCCGCTTTGACACAACTGATTCTTCCCCGGCCTAAGCCTGTGATTGGACAATGAAGAGGCAGCATCTAATGAAGTCTTCACACTGCTTGCTACTGCTGTCAGCTTGTTTATTTTAAGCATGTTGTCATGCAGCTCATCTGATTTGGCTTCCACTGTTTCCCTCTCCCAGTTCTCTTGTATAAGGAGTTAAAAGATACTGAAATTAAGTAAAAATTCAGGTGCACTGGCTAAAAAAAAGGTGTAACAATTTATTAAGGAAATACATAGCTGCATTAATGTCTTTTATGTCTGTCCAGAGTTCAGCTTCACATGTATCAGTGTTTATAATCAAAGGCAATGATTATTCTATTTCCTCCAATAAACCACCTTTTGGAGATGGGAGGAAACCATCAGTGATTGTCAATGCTTCACAGAGAAGACGACTTCTGTTACAAATAGCTTGTATGTTGTTCCAACCCAATATGAGCTTTAGTTTCCACTCTTGCCAGCAGTCTTGGAGTCGAATACTTAACTATGGTTTGGATTTACATTTAAGAATGGGTGGTGGCTTGTGGCAAAGGTCTATATTGTCCCCGGCTTCGACACTGGAGAAATTACTTGTACTTTTCTTTGTCCAAAATGTGATTTTTTTCCTATATGACAAGTCGTTTTTTAACAAGAACCATTTTATATATTCAACTACTGTTCTTTTTATTTTATGTATTTATGCACTGTAACTTCCTTGTACTTAGCATAGAGCATGTATACAAACCTAATTTATGCAAACAAATATTGTTTGGTCCGTTTTTCTCCACGTCTGGTCACGTTGATTCAGTGTTTTGGTGCTAATAAACAGTATTTTTCTGTCTGTACTGTTTGGAACAGTATTAAACATTATCATTATAGCACATTCCTGCAGTGACTTCTTTTATTAGAGTGTAAATGGGATTGGAGTAGTTTAGTGTGAACATTTTGACCAATAAAAGGCTTCTAGATATTACTGTTGTCTCCAAAGATGTATTATAACATTTGCACACGGCATAATTGCACATATTTCGTTGTGTATTATATTTACTGTGGCATAGGCATAATGACAGTAGGGTAAGATGTGTGTATAATAAATAAATATATATAATTTTTTTTTTCTCTCTAAAGCAGAACCAATCTTCTTAAACAATATAAGAGGTTAACATAGGTAGACAAATTTGTTGCAGAGCAGGCCTCCTACAGTTGAGAAGTAGACAGTGTGTGTGTTAAGAGCGCTACTACTGTTTAGATACAAAAAATACAATTTAAAAAATACAATTAAAAAACACACTTAGGACAACCAAAATGCAATTTAAAAATGACTCACATTTAGAGTGTCCTGGGGGGTACTGGAGGTGGTCCAGTGGAACCCTTTGAAAGATGCAGCCTGGTGACTGAGAGCCTATATGCATAAAATGATAAGGGAACAGTTGTCTGCCGCAAGGGAACTCAGCTGGCCGGGCTGAGCCGTTGCAGCCGAAGATACTGTGTAGCTGGATGCTGTGTGAGGGGAACTGTCAGTTGAGTAGTGGAAGTCTTACTTGACCCAATCTGCTCACATATGAAAACCTTAAGGCCAACCAACACTGATAATCAGCCAGTGGCTTCTTATCACACTTTATGTCTAATACTGGTTTTCCATAACAATAAGCCAATTGTGATACCTTACCACTGGCGGTTCCCCAGCTTTGCTCATAGCTAGAAATAGATTCTTTCAGGACCAAGATCTACCCATAAATGGTGTCGGTATTTAAAAGGAAAATGTAAACATTTAGTTAGAATTAGCACACAATATTTATGTCTTTAAACTGTTGCTTAACATATACATACACATATAACATATGTGTATGTATGTATATATATTTTAATATACTTAATCCTTGTTTTACAAATAAACATTTAGTACAAGACAAAGGATTTCCAAAGTACTATGGAATATCTAAAGACTGCACAAGACTATCTTCCTGCCTTGAGCCTCATGTGGTCAGATTGAGACCTTGCACAGAGCTGCCCAATAATGGACAAGTCACTGCTATAACTCATTAACATGTGTGTGTAAATTTTGGCTTGAGCTCTGTAAAGAGCATAGGAGATAGAGGAAACTCCTGAAACTCCATCTGCTGGCTAGATAGACTACATAATCAAGCTGCCAAAAAATGAAAACCTTTTTAAAGTGGGTGTGTGTTTTTATATGTAAATATTTGAAAAACAAAATTCTAATAATTAAGAATGTATACATTCAACTATTATACAATACCTTTTAACGCCAGTTTATAAAGGTATGCCTAACTACTATAGTTAAACTGTATTACATATGCTAATTTTTGGAATAGCTAGTGTTTATATCTTTATATATATCCAGCTTCTGCCCTCCTCCTCTACCTTGGATATTGCTGCCAGACATTGCATGCATAATATACAGTAGCTGTTTCCTGATTCCTACCAGACTTCTCTCACACTTTCTTTTTTTTCTATTTCACATACTTAAATCAGATGCATCTTTGAACAAGTGTAATTATCCAAAAGAATAACATACATACTCTATACCTAGGAAAGTTTTACTTCACTTCCTGTTCCAGATACACCACAGGAAGTGAGAGGGAAATCCCACTGACACCGTTATCACCAAAACAGATGTCCCTAAATATTAGACTTTCCCCCACCTGCTGTTGTGGTGTGACAACCTTCATTGTACCTCTCTGGCCTAGTTACAATCATATAAGGTCATATAGGGCACATAAAGGGGTAAGTATCCCCAGTAAGGAGAAATATTGGAATACAATCTTGACAAAGTGTTTAATTCCTCCCTACTCTATTCAGAATTAAAATAAAAAATGTTTTCTTTTAGATGCTGTACTGCCTGTAAACTTAAGTCATCACATAGGCAAAACAACTAACTTTAAATACTAGCAACACAGTGTCACACATAGATTTAAAAGGAGCATCATGGAGCAAAATACTTGTATGGGAAACTTCAGATGGAAGCTGACATTTTCTAAACCCATACCACATGAAGCTGAACTCTGCAGTTTCACTGCAAGACGTATCACTGACCTGCAACTATCACTGTTGTGTAAATGGTTAATAACTGGCCACATAGGTTTTTCTTGAAATAAAATCTGTAACATAAGACACCCTGTCTCTCGTCATTGTGTTGTAGTAGTTAGTGACTATATAAAAGACATCGGTGACAGATTTATACTTTCCATCATATTGTGTTCTGCTATGGTCATTTAGGTCACGTTGGAAAGCAGAAGGTTAGTATGTGCCACCTAGATAAGAATGTAATCCAGTAAGAGGGTTATGATCTCCAGGCAATGATGAGCATACAAGAAAGAAAGCTAGGATCTGTTCATGGGGATTATAGCACAGAAGCCTGCATGTAACACAAATGCTAATCAGTAATCTAACATAAATTCATGCTCTTGGTCAGACGGCTTTCACCACTAGCACCAGACTGTTAATAAACTTCACACAGAACAGGCAAACTTCACACTTTTCAAATCTGTATTCAATGCAGTTCTGTTGTCTTGTTAAAGAAGAATATCTTGAAATGACAACAAAGACACCTTTTAGAAATGTTTAGTAATGCCATCTAAGAATAGAAATTACAATTTCAAAACTAAAATGAACCTTTTCACATTTTTTTATACCTTTTTTTTTATTTTTATAAACTTTTCATTTTTTCAATTATTTTATTAAATATTATTTTTGTTTAATTTACTTTTGTAAACATACTATGTCCTCAATTATTTACAAACACTCAGCGATCACTGAGTGCTTGTACCTGCTCTCCATCCTGACTCGCTATCACATATCGAGGAGAGCTCGATCTCTTCTGACTCCTCCCCTGCACCGACGGCCTGGCCTCCTCTGACAGCTGTCTCCGCCTCCACAATGCTGCTCTCCTGATCTGTTACAGGAGGCAGAGTGGGGGGGTGCGGGAGGAGAGCTCAGCCTCCTGTGACAGCGCTCACAGCTGTCACCGCCCCCACACTGCCACTCTCCTATTCTGTCATAGGAGGCTGAGCGGTGAGGAGAGACGCCGGCCGCTCGGCCTCCTGTGACAGTTTCTCTCCTCCCCGCTGAACGCTGCGCTGTGAAGAGGGGACACGTTTTGCCAAAAGTGCCAATTTCGGCCGATATGTTTTCGTCGGCCGGAATTTCTGTGCATCCATAACTGCATACCTTATTTGTCTTTTGCTCCCCACTCTTCTCGTGATGGCCATTTTTACAAAGGGCAGATGAATCCATCTCCCTTTACTTCTTGGAACTCTGGGTCTGCCTCCTGGAACTTGTGCAGTGCACATCGTCACAGGAGAAAAAAAAATATAATTCCCCCAAGACCTTATGAGAGTTGACAGATGAAATTTCCCTGGAAGGCACTGGTGATGTATCATTCCCAAGATAAATCTGTGAGGTCAGGACTACATCACTCAACCAGGAAATAGAAAAACATAAGTCTTTACATAGGCAAAAATGTTTATGTAACTAATGAATGTAAGATGGTTTCATATCAGAATGCAGAATTGCATTGCAATGTGATTTTGACTATTTGTCCATTGTCTTACCACCACTGCGGCGGCGGCTGTGGCAGTGGCAGACACACCACTTTTAAGACTGTGCAGCAGCACAAGGGCCTTTTGAGACTTTTTATCCCATATATACTAGATATGGTACTGGTACCCCTCATTCTTATACATAGACCTGGCCATTGCTCATTCTGGGGCAGGAAAGAAGTGGGGCTCGTGGCTTGTAATGTCCAAGTGGTATTAGTTAGTGAGCATGTCCGTCACTTCCTGTCTGACCAACAATGAGACATGCAGAATGTTTCACTCATTTCCTCTTGGTATTATTTTGGGCTGGATGGGAAAGGTATTCACTGTCTGACCTCATTGCATATGAACTATGAGAGAGTTCAGTGTATCGCAAATGCTTCTCTTCACATCGTTCTTCTAGGGAAGTGTATTTCCTTTCACTTCCTGTTGTGTATTTAAAACAAAGTGAAATAAGATCTCCCCAATAGAACACAGTAAAAAAACAAACTTTTATATAGGTTTTAACCATACCCTTCCCTATTTAAAACTAAAAGGAACATTTTGGCTTTGAATGAGAGAAAAAAATGTAGGATGCAGTTATTGCACTCCTGAAAATACTAGTGCTCTGTGTGTATGAAGCCTAACTCTTCCAGTACTGCCAATGAAATGTCTCAACACAGCTAGTCCCCCAGGCATGTATACTTTCCCAGCCATGCTTCTTTGCCAGCTGTGTGCACTGCCAGAACCCTTGCTGATGGGTTGGGTTGCCTAGGGTTGTTTGGTATGACGTAGAACTTGACCTTCCCTATGTCACAATGCTCGGCCCTGACCAGTAGTAGTAGTAGACATGTGCACTGCCAAAAAATTAGTTTAGTTTAGTTTCATTGTGATTCGGATTTGTGTTATTTCGTTTTTCGGGATTCGGGTGTGAAAGTCAATTCGGATTCGGAAGAAATTCGTTAGCGGTAGTTTGTTCGAACGTTCGTTTCTTATTCGTTTCGTTCATTCGTTTGTTCGTTTGCAGCAAAGTGACATTTGAGGGGGAAAAAATGTTTTTCTCCTTCTCTAATGTCACTTTGCTCCAACGGACGAAACGAACGTTCGAACGAACTACCGCTAACGAATTGCGGCAACGGAAATTCAGATTCGTTTGCATTCGTTATATCTGTAATTTGGAATTCGGATACATCCGAATGTCCGAATTTCCGAAAATTCGTCCGAATTTCGATTCGGAACAAAACTAATTGCACATGTCTAAGTAGTAGTAATCACATGGTACTAATGCTGTCACATGGGGGTAATATAATGTAATATCCCTGTCTAAACTCAAACACTAGTCAACATCAAACTTAGACAGGTGGGGATAAAAAAAGAATCTCACCAGTCAGATCACGGGCAGTAATTAAACCTTATTTTTAACTCTTATCCACTCAAAACAAACTATTGGAGCTGGGAGTTAAGTTTCAATCAGATTTTTTTAATGGGCTTTTTAAGTCCATAAAATGAATGTACTTTTAAAGTCAGGCCCACTTTGCTCAATTAGGCAGACATTAGCAAAGAACAGTAAGGGAGGTGCAACCTACCTATTGGATGTAGAAACACACAGACCCTGCAGCACTCTTGATGACATAATGCTGGTATATTGGGTCAGCAAAAGCTCTGCATTGATTGTGCTAATGTCTATAGAATCTTCTTCCATTTCACCAGTACACTGCATTTCCAGCGTTAGATAAAGAACACCAAGAAGGTGTTACTTTTTAGAGCTGAGAGGAAAGTTAATGCTCAGTTTATAGTTCCTTCCCCCACACCCACCTTCACTAAAGCCATACACCTATAGATTTTCTATGGTCAGATTGAAAAAGTGCAACAACTTCCTCCATCTATGATAAACTGTGGATGGAGGAATCTCCCAATGGGCCAAGCTTCAGTATCTTGCTAGTCACAGGCTCTCAAAATAACTGAACAATGCCTTCATCCAATCAGATTGTTCAGATATTTTGACAAGATACTGGCAAGACTGACTGACTAGCAAGATACTGAAGCTTGGCCCAGGGGCAGATTCCTCCATCCATCCGATCATAGGAAATCGATAGGTGTATGGCCAGCTTTTCGACTGCCTCAGTCAGTAAAGGGAACCCTTCAGCTCTAGTTTGTCAATTATAAATGTAGGTTTTAATGAGAGTGTTGGCTTTTAGCAGGCATCATAGGCTTTTTACGCTCTGCTTAAGCTTGCTTAAAGTGTGTTTCCACTTTTGAAGTCAAATTTGAGAAAACCTTACTATGTTTGTTATATGTTCCCATTCACATAGCATACATAAATATTTTTTTCAAATGTATTTCTTACCTTTTAGATGTTGGTGAAGGGCTTTGTGCCGATTCTGAGCGCTCTGAATTGAATACAATTAGAAAAATGTGGGAATCTTGAGTGAAAACATTTAGAAATAGTGCATGAGACCTTCTTTTTTTTTTTTTTTTTTTTTCTTTTTTGTTTGGGGAAAAACCTGGAAAAAAATTATCC
>NW_017306302.1:0-29600 GCF_000935625.1 Nanorana parkeri | reverse complement strand
TTTTAAAAAAGTGGCAGGGGCTTTTTTTTTTTTTTTTTTTTTTTTACTCTGTAGTTAGGTGATAACACTGGAAGAAGATTACTACAATGAGGATTCTAGGTAATACTATATTATGTCACAGTGACTGTAGACATCAGACAAGAAATGAGGCAATAAGACATGGATATATCACAGATACAATCCCCAGTAGATGTAAGAGGATTGAGGAAGATTATGTAACTACTGGGTAGGGAAAGAATTAAAGATCACAAACTCCCTTTAGATGTGACTGTAGCTTTGGCATTATTAATGTGAAACATTGTGGCACACTTCAGAAATAGTTGCATGCTTTAGAGTGGATATATCATATACTGTACACCTATCAGTTAGGAGCCACTGTTCATGAATTTATATTGGAAAAGTGGGTTTTAATTCCACGGATGGAATGGTAGATAGACAAGCAGGCACAGAGATGCCTAAATAGCTACCATGTCTAGACACTGGAGAACTAGGCAGTCTTCTAGGAGAGCTGTAGAGGGAAACTAAATGGAGAAAGAATAGAAAAACTTACATTGAGAGGTCTGGCGAGATTGAGTTTACTGGATTGTTCTTACTATTTGCTAATTTTTTTCAAGTCACCTATGCCTTGTAAAGTGTCCAACTTCCATCCCCTGGCCACAGATGGGCTTCGTTTTTACAATGTACATAACATTCTACTGCTTTTCCCCCATCCATACCCTGAAATGAATGTGTCCACGCACAGTGAAATCTTGTATGGGCAGAAGCCTGTAGTGCGGCATGACCAAACGCAATGTAATGGTAAGGCAGGACTATGACAGGTGAGAGCCCAAATGATATAGCGTAGAATGGCCTGACACCCAAATATAAACATTTCTCCTAAAACAATGTATGTGCAGTTTACTGTGGGACAGACGCAAAACACAGGGTTTGGGATGTATGCTTATGGGAGGTGTGTAACATAGGGACAGGTAGACTCTGTATCTCTAGAGAAAGGTGAAGGATTAATGGGATCTATGGGAGAGGCTGGGTAAACACTATATGAACATTACTGCACTAAACATTAATAGTGACTACAGTGTGATTATATTTAGCAATGGCAAGGAGGAGGGGCATCACACTGAAAGCTTGGTCCTGTGGCATAGATACTTATATAGCTATGTGTATAAATGTGTTATCAGACCTTCCTTAGTTTTCATTATGTTCCTAAGTTGGTGATCTAGTCAAACCATTTACTGTGTACAGCCGTTGGTTCTACATGCATTCTACAACACAATTTTAATATTTACAAATTACAAATCCTTTCTAGACCAGTCTTTCTCAACCAATGTTCCTCCAAAGGTTGCTAGGGGTTCCTTGAGCAGTTGCAAATTGCTCTCCCGCCTACAATGACCACTTATATAATGGGGCAATTTCTCACTGACGTCCAATGTAACGGATCATATCTAAACTGATGGCCAATCTAAAGGGCTTTACTCTAATAACCTCCAATGTGAGGGGCAATTTTGTCCACTGACAACTAGAGTAAAGGGACACTACAATTTCACAGTTTGTGTTTCTTTTGTGGCATTTTTATTTGTTTCATTTAAAGTGACACTAAATTCAGGAGTTAAATTTTAAAAATGCATTCAAGTACCTTAACTATTAACAAAAATGTATCTTATTTGTGTATCACTCGGCTGTAGATCCTCAGATCATCTCTGAATTGGTGCTGACACTGTCCTTCCTTCTGGAGGGTGGCTACTTTTGTTCCCCTTGTATGTGTTTTGCAAAGTTGTCACCTCTCCCTCCCATGATGGACTACAATCTTATGTTTAGTTTACTAATTTGTACTGAGATTGGAGTCCATTACAGGAGTCAGCTTGGAGTGGTGACTACTTTACATCACACACAGGGACCATGGGGAAGAAAAGTAGCCACTCTCCAGAAGGAAGGACAGTGTCAACACCAATTCAGAGATGATTTGAGGATCTACAGCCGAGTGATACACAAATCAGTTACATTTTTTGTTAATAGTTAGGATTCGTGAATGCATATTTAAGATTTACCTCATGAGTTTAGTGCCACTTTAATTATTATTGCCGAGCAGGGGATTGTTGGGTGTCAAATACTCTAGGCATGCCATTTTCTTTATTCTTCTATTTAAAATGTTCTACAACTTCCTGATCATGCTAATTTACTGTGATCTGTAGATTTATTTATTAGGTCTTGTTTTTTTAGCAGGGGTTCTCTGAGACTTCAAAAGGATTTCAAGGGTCCCTCTGGGGTAAAAAGGCCAAAGCAGAAAGGCCGATCTAGTCTACAAAGTGCAAAACTAAGGAAAGTATCTAATGATTTGTAGATCTTAGATTATGTCCCTCATAAAAACCTGCATCATTGAAACCCAAAACTCACAGTAGATCCAGTGGAAGGCAAAAACCCTTATAAGCATGGTCCAATTTACTCCAACTGGGAAAAAATTACTTTCTGAACTCCTAGGGCATTTGGAAACTCCCCTGATCAACAATCTTTGATTTTATTACCGATAAATAATATGAGCCAATTATATTCTGTACATTTAGGCCTGGTTCACTCCTGAGCGTTTTTCCATGTGCGGAAACGCACAGAACGCAAAAAACAATACATTCTTAAGGGGTGGGTTCACACCTGCGTGTACAAAAAAGATTTTCTGGGCTGTTAATATCTATTAAAAATTGTTTGTTTTTGCCCACGTGTACGACTGCGTGAAAAAAAAGCGCTGAAATCCAAACACGCAGGTGTCCATGACCGAGTACCGACTTTTCAGAGGGGGTGACACCAAAATTACTGTCACTCATTTTGGTGTCACCCTGGTGCGGGCCGCACCCTCCTTAGTGATGCCACTGATGGGATTTATGGCAGGATCAATAGGTATTTTTTGCACTTCTTGAGCAGATATAAAAAAACTTTCAATTGTATATTTAATAGACCAAAAGGGAGCAAGAGAGGTTCATTGTTGTGGATTACTTTATTTTTTTTAACTCCTTATTTTGTGGGACAGATATGTTTTCTTCCATTGTAATGACATTGGAGTACTTGCTAGCACTAATTATGCTGGTCAGCTGAGCCATGCCAGAAAAAAGGGATAGGCTATTATTATGGATGGGTTTTGTAGCAAAGTGTTCCATGACCACTGAAAAGCATCAGTCTGAGGTTACTAGAATGTGTAAAATATCATTCTGAATGAACAAGCAACCTACTTGTTCTTTTATCAATAAAGATGGTGTAGGGTACCAGAATGGTATAAAGACCTTATCCGTGAAATAAGAGGTTTTGCAGGACACAGAGCCTACGTATGTAATGAACAAATATAACCCTCCCTATGTACATGTATAATTACAAACTCTACATAAAACAAGGCTTTTGCTGTGTTTACCCACTTTGATCAGATTATTTACATGTAACTGTTTATTTTTTTCATAGACATATCTAAAGGGTTTTAATAGGACCACAGGTCCTCTTTATTGTTTAGATATCTGATTTGGGCAAAAGAGCCCGTAATATAAAAGCTGCAACTCAAGTCATATTTCAGAAGTCTTAATACCACGGTACTTTACTAAGTTGTTTATAGGCATCTTCATGTTATTACATTCACTCTACTCTCAAACAATTTTCAACACCACCAACGCTTTGCCAGATGTCTAAGTAGGCTTGTGTGCCTCGGTATTTAGTTCTTTCACAAAGGAGGATGTTTGTTCATTATATCCAAGTTACAACTTCTTGAAGAGTTCATGGACTGTTCATTAGGTCGTTTTTAGACTCTACTTGTGGGGGTTTCAAGGCAGCCACGTAGTTTGAGAATAAGGTTACTAAGAGATAATGATAAAGAGCATCCTTTCATTCATTCTTGAAACTGAAATCCAGAGCAAAAGCTAAATACACAGATACAATACATGCAAATGGTGGCTATTTTACTTTCAAAATAACTTACATTGTTGTCCATCCCATCCTGAGATATACACAGCGCTGCCACACTTAACAGGCCTGTCTGTCAAGTTAGGAGACCTGATTTGTCTCTGATACAGTTTCGTAAAACACTTACATGGGCTGTCCATCCTTCAGCCTGTGAATGGACAGTAAGGGAAAAGCAGCAGACTGATGAGCTCATCTCTCTGTTGCTTTCTTCTCTACTCCTATCAGCAAGTTTTTCTGTTTGCACTGCAGCACATAATGTAGCACAATTGAGTGGCTCCTTGTGCTGCTCTCCATTTAAGCTCTGAGCTCTGCTATACATGAATTGCAAGAGGCTGATACCAGGTCACATGCAGGGACTTGCACTGCCTGCATTTAAGAAAAAGACACTCAATAATGCATTCATTTATGTCATTTATAGCTTGCTGGAGTTCAGATTTAACATCTTGTAAACCAGGGTAGGACAAATCCCAGGAATCAGGTAGCCAATGCTCCCTAAACATTATAGCTGTCACCTAACTTTTGAGGTCTTTGTCAATGGAGATGGCTCCTAAAAAAAACCGAATACATTCTCCTCGATTGGGCAGACTGGCTCCTGAATGACATATTATTATAAAGCATCCCCAAGTTTCTAACAGATGTCTAACCACAGTGTGATAACTAAAAGTAAAGTCTGTTCCTATGGAGGAGCTAAGACATGAGTCACTGGCATGAAGGGACAGCATTTCCCTCAGATAACCTCTCAGTCTTTACACAAGTAGACTCTCAGGATTAACAGTATGAGATTAATGCACAAAAATAGTGCAAAGAGCAATGATGATGTGCAAGGTGCAGTAACCAAATACAGCAAATTCAATTTTAGCTTAAGACCATCAGACTAGTTGAGGCGATTTCTTTGTCATTTGAGGAAATATTACATTGCTGTATCACACTCATGGAATACAGTAGTATCATTAGACCAAAATTATATAAAAATATCTTCCTTTTACAATAGAGTAATTCTGGTACAAATATACTGTACATTGCATCACTGTACACACACTCAAACATCAATACATGTGTTGGCTGAATAAATACAAACCTATCTGGTCCCGGGCTCGCACTGGGCATAGCGGAGCCTGGGACCAGCTTGACAGCGGGAGGGGGGGAGCCGGGGAGGGCGCAATTCACGGGACCTCATACAAGCGATCCGCCGGCTCTATAGCCGGCGGATTGCTTGTATGTTAACAGGCATTTCCCGCTCGCGAGCGCCCAGCTGTGCGCGTGAGGGGGCGTGGCTGGACGTCTAAAGACGCCCGCTCAGATCTAGAGAGCTCCTGGCCGGCCGTTTTTTTACAACGGCCGGCCGGGAAGTGGACACCAAATCCTCAATTTCTTTTTTAGCAGCCTCAGCACTCAATGAATGGGAAACACTCAGTACAGAGGCTCCTCCCATTCATACTTACTATCAATAGTTTCTGAATGGGGAGTAGCCTCTGTACTGAGTGCTTCTCCCCATTGAGGAAATCTTGAATGAACAGGGGTGATGTAAATCACAGCCTGGTCATTCATAACTGGGGACACATAGTACTATGTGTCCCCAGTTATTTACAAACACTGGAGTGATCAGAGGACCCCTAAGGCCGGCCCTGTATGCTTGGACAGAACATTAAATGAGTAAAATGTGCACACTGGATGGACCACCGGTATTGATCCATTACTAGACAGGTGCTTAGGCTTTTGTGCTCTGCATGCTGATATGAAATGATCTTACATTCATTCTTATCATTCATCTTACATTCATTAGTTAAACAAACATTTTTCTTTAAATGTGCCCAAGCATTGCATCCTGGGAAGGTTACATCAGCAGTACATTGCTGGGAAATCTCATCTGTAATCTCACGAGATCTCCGGGAAAGACATTTTCCACTCAAGATGATGTGCATGATCACATGTCCAAGTCACATATGCCAGAGTTCCAGGAAGTAAAAGGAGATCTAGTAATCTGTTCTAAGTAAAACTGGTCACTGTGAGAAGACTGGGGAAGAAAAGAGAAATAAGTTATGCAAAGAATAATAAACCGGCAATTGTCTAGAAGTATGTGTTTGTAGATTGTCATTACTAAACATTTCTAAAGGTGTCTTTGTTGTAATTTCAAAGAAAGATATGGGTAAAGTTCCTCTTTAGGGCTGGATCAACACCTTTGTGTTAATGTGCATTAAAACACATGATCATGTGTCTTAGATGTGTGTTGCAGTTTGTTGCCACTCAGTCTTAAAGCTAAATTACGGCAAAAAAAAATCTAAATGGCCTTTCCCTACTCTTAAATCTATTTTTGTTTTTTTCAAAAATCATGTTTCTAACACCCAGTAATACTCACCTTAATCAGCACTCATATGACAGCCAGTGGAGGAGTCTTCCAACCTTCATTGCTAATACCTCTAGCAGCACCTACAGTACATCCCACCATGATGATGGGAAAGCTGTCCTTTACTGATTACAGCACAGGCGTGATGACTTCAATCAGTGGTGTGGCAACCTGACCGGTTGTAGACCAGCATGCAGAGCAAGTTCATCAATCATCACAAGAACTGGAGGCAAGGAAGAGCCTCCAATGCACCTCCAACCGGCATCCTTGTGCTTAATTTTCTCATAAGTTCTCTCCATATGAGCACAACTATAACATTGGCAACCAGGAGCTAGCTCCTGGTTGCCAATGTTAGTGATCTTTGAAAGAGTGGTGACATTGGGTGGAGGGTGCCCAGCATCCAGATGCCATCTACATTAATCACAAAAAACCTCAAGTATATTAGGTCAATCAGGGCAAGCCCAGTGGTCCCTCTTTTTCTCCCACTTCAATTTCATCACAACCTATTGCCCAGGTTCTAAGAATATTAAAGCAGATGTTCTTTCTAGAAGCTTTGCATCCTGTGGTTCCCTATTATGATGAGCAACCCATTTTGTCTCCTGGCCAGATCATTTCCATTCTCTCCTAACTTTTCCTTTCCACCAAGCAATTCAGAAATCTGCTCCTAAGAGTTCCCCTGCCAACTGGTTGTTCGTTCCTCTCCAGCTCCATTTTAAGGCGCTTTCACATTTCTCAGACTTAAGGTCCTTTCAACAGCCACATGATGCTAAATCTGCTGGCCATTCTTGCATTTGCAAGACCATTTTAGTTATTTCTTGTTCTGTATGGTGGCCATCTCTCAGGAAGCATGCTATGGCTTATGCCAAGGTCCGCGATTACTGTGCATGGTTAAAATTGGTCAGGAATAATTCTTCAGGCCTGTTCTTACAGCTACCTGTTCCTGAAGTCCCTGAATGCATCTCATGATGGTTTTTATTGAGGACCTGCTTCCCTTGGAAGGCAAGATTGTCATCTGGATATCGGTGGACCCTTTCAGTAAAATGGCTCACAATGTGGCAATACCCAAACTGCCTTCTGCCAAACAACTTGCTACCATTTTCATACAAGTAATCATCAGGCTTCATGGCATTACAGTGAAGATACTTTCGGACTGCAGATTTCATAACCTGTTTCTCTAAAGCCTTCTGTTCTCAGTTGGAAATAGAACTTTCTGTCTCTCCTGCATATCTCCCTCATTCTAGCAGGCAAACTAAGCGCACCAGTCAGTCCCTTGAAGGCTTCCTCTGTTGTTTTACCTCTGACAGGCAAACTGAATGGGCTTTCTTCCCATGGGCAGAATGTACCGCCAATAATTGGAGGCACCCTCTTCTGGTTTGTCACCCTTCTTTTGTGTTTAAAGCCTCCACCCCAGTTTCTGCTCCTTCCTGCTCACAGATCTAATTTCCCAGATGTCCACAAGCTTGTTGACTATTTTTCTGCCATTGTGAAGTCTGTGCAAAACAACCTGGGGCATACCTATGGCTCTCAGAAAGTCTCTGCTGATAACCGACATTCGGTTACACCCACCTTCAAGGTTGCTGATATGGCATAGCTATCCACTCGCCATATCCCTCTCAAGGTTCACTCTCAGAAGCTAGCTCCAAGATTAATTGGACCTGTTATAGTCATTAAACAGATGAACCCTGTTTGTTTTTATCTGAAACTTCCTTCCTCCATAAGGATATCCACCTTTTTTCATGTTCCTCTGCTGAGACCAGTTTACCTGGGCACCATCATCTCCTCCAGTAATTGTCAGTAGTCAGAGGAAGTTTGAAGTAGTGGACATATTTGACTCCAGGAAGGTTCAGAACTCGCTTGAAAACCTCATCCACCTCAAAGGTTTTGGCTATGAAGAACACTGTTGGATGTTGGCTTCCTCTGTTTATTCTGATCATTTTGGTAAGGAGTTTCCAGCACCCTGACCCTGAAAAGCCTGCTCCTTTGGGCCTAGAGACACTCCTTAAGGGGAGGGGTTAATGTAAGCATGAGATATGATTTTACTCTCTCCACCTATCTCTCCCGGTATGGTTGCTGAGCCACAGACCCTGCACTGCAGGCAACGCCCCCTTTACTCTCACTGGCCGGTGGCAGACAGCATCCCCGTTGCTAGGCTTCTAACTCCTAAAAGCCTGTTGTTACTTTATCAGTTCCAATGCATAACAAATCCACATCAGCGACGGAATACTGCTTATTTTCTTTTCTTTTTTTTACATATACATTTGGTTTGTGGTGGCCATCTCTCAGGAAGCATGCTATGGCTTATGCCAAGGTCCGCGATTACTGTGCATGGTCAAAATTGGTCAGGAATAATTCTTCAGGCCTGTTCAGTACATTTAAGCTATTACAATTTGAAAGTGGGGCTAGTAAGAGAGAAGAATCAAGAAAGAGGGTGTTGAGGCTAATTAAATATGATTAAAATAATGAGAATTTGCAGAAAATATATAGAAATGTCACCAGCACACCAAATCCTTTTAGGATTTGGTGTGCTGGTGACATTTCTATATATTGCTGTTGTTTGGGGCGCCATCCGCAGTCACTGCAAGCACCCACCCTATTATAAGAGACTTTCGGTAAGTAGTGCAACAACTAAAATTGTTTATTTGCAGCAGATATGTTAGAGGTAGATGATGAAGAAGCTGAACTTTGTCTTTACCATGTCTGTATGCTTTTATAGCTACTAAAAGAGGGATCTTAGATGAGAGCAGGGCTTCCTGCCGCTGTTTGCAAGCAATGATTGGGTTCCCAGCAACTGTACCAGCTGTGTATTAAAGATAAGGTAGAAAAGCTAATTTTGCTGCATTAAACTATTTGAGTTTAGTGTGAACAAACTCTTTTCGAACTAGGCCAATCATACTTACTTTGTCATTAAAATATGTATCTGCCCAAAATATGACACCTGGCATAGCAACTTCTTTCACATCTTGCCCAACCGATTTTCAAACATCAAAAGTCTTATTTGCTGTGTGCTGTTATAATTGTACAAAATAAAGCGTTGAATTTAAATCAGTTTAGAATAAGCAAAATGTATGATATTCTGTGGCATGTATTGACGATGATGACATGTTCAAAATAATTTTCATTACCTTTAGAGATTTCGAAGCAAAATCTTTTAAATAATAGGATTTGGATTTAAGCAAATGTCTCACACTCAAAATCACAGTGTCTCCATAGAAACATGGAGTCATTGTAGTGTTTCAGCATTCATAGTTCATACTTTGTTTAAAAGACCTTTACATTTTTGTAAATGTACATATATGATGTAGTAATAAGATGAAAATGAACATGTATATTACATACAGAAAAGAATAAAAAAGAACCTATACAAGATTTTTCTCAAATAAATGAAGATATGAGAGGGAAATACATTTCTTATTCACAGATATGCTGGATTTTAAAATACCACGATAGCCAACAATGAGAGTTTGCCTAGGTCTTCAGCTGGCCATACATGTGGCAAATTTCAATTGCAACTACTTTCCATTCATTAGTAATTGTACATACGATCACAAGAAATTGCCAGAAACAAAGCAATCTACTGCTCATTAGTTTCATCCACCACCAGAATGTGGTTGACTGTAAAGTTGAAACTGGGCAATAAAATGTTTGCAGCCAGCACCTGGCTTTCAGATACAAGTAATTTGGCTGCTCTAGAGCCACCTGATCACTTGTATGCTACTGAAAAGTGTGCCTCCCTCTCCCCTCCGTTGTCGGCTATCGGCCCACTAATGCCCGGGACTGGCATGGCAGGTCTCTGTGGCTGTATTGGAGGGAGATAAGCACAATTCTGGTGGCTTACCTTCCCTCCACTTACTGAACCTGGACATGATGAAATCATCATCACATCCAGGTTCAGGCTGTCATTTGTCCAGTTGCAGTGGCCATAGAAGAACCTGGCACAGCACAATCTCTACTTCATCAGCTTCTGTGGGGTCTATAGGTGGCATTAGGGGTCAAATAGACCCCTATTGGCACTTCCTCTCGCTATTACATAAGGAATTTGTTAGCAATACAGTTAAGTGTATACAAAAATAAAGGCCACTTAAAATGACAGAGCGGGGTCAGCGCATGCTAAAGCACACAGTGCGCACAGAAGTCACCAACTGTCTGCACACTCAATAGCTACAGACCTCCAAACTTCGTGTGGCCTTCAGATTGGCACAACAACAGTGCGTAGAGAGCTTCATGGAATGGGTTTCCATGGCCGAGCAGCTGCATCCAAGCCTTACATCACCAAGTGCAATGCAAAGTGTCGGATGCAGTGATGTAAAGCACTCCGCCACTGGACTCTAGAGAAGTGGAGACGCGTTCTCTGGAGTGACGAATCACGCTTTTCTGTCTGGCAATCCGATGGACGTGTCTGGGTTTGGTGGTTGCCAGGAGAATGGTATTTGTCTGACTGACTGCATTATGCCTAGTGTAAAGTTAATTGGAGGGGGAATTATGGTGTGTGGTTGTTTTTCAGGGGTTGGGCTTGGCCCCTCAGTTCCAGTGAAGGGAACTCTTAAGGCATCAGCATACCAAGACATTTTGGACAATTTCATGCTTCCAACTTTGTGGGAACAGTTTGGGGATGGCCCCTTCCTATTCCAACATGACCGCGCACCAGTGCACAAAGCAAGGTCCATAAAGACATGGATGAGTGAGTTTGGGGTGGAGGAACTTGACTGGCATGCACAGAGTCCTGACCTCAACCCGATAGAACACCTTTGGGATGAATTAGAGCGGAGACTGCGAGCCAGGCCTTCTCGTCCAACATCAGTACCTGACCTAAAAAATTTGCTTCTGGAAGAATGGTCATACATTCCTATAGACACACTCCTAAACCTTGTAGACAGCTTTCCTAGAAGAGTTGAAGCTGTTATAGCTGTAAAGGGTGGGCCCGCTCAATATTGAACCCTACGGGGTAAGACTGGGATGCCATTAAAGTTCATGTGCGTGTAAAGGCAGGTGTCGCAATACGTTTTGTAATATAGTGTATGTATATATATATATATATATATATATATATATACACACACATTAAAGTGGCATAGAAAAAACACAAAATACATTTTAAAGGCCTCTACTCCCATGTACACACATATACAAGCACAAACACATCAGGTGCACCTACATGTTTACATAGCCACGGATTTTGGAGTGAAAGCAATAATTTTAGGGTCATCACTCACTGTTAACTCTAAATTGATGAGAAGTGAAGCGCTGTCTATAGGAAATTTTGGGTGCCTTAACTGCGACCACGGTTTTGATGTGTTATGTCTCTTTTTTTAACTGACGCAACCCCATTTTTTTATATTTGACAAAAAACTGGTACTATATTGTGTTTGTGTGCGCTAAAATTCTTTTTAGTGATTTTCCATAACAATATCGATTTGATAAACATTTGCGCAAATATCATGCAACATAAATTGCAACTAGCATTTTTATGTTGCTGCTGAGATCAGCCACCAAAAGAAGTGAGGGTAAAAATTCTGAACCTGGGCATATCACTGAAAACCAAACAGAGGGTCTGAACCTTCCCTACTCTGCCCAGAAGTTAACAGAAGCTGGGCTTTCATCTATAATAAAAAGTAAGAGTTTTTCTGCAATATTTCCTCTAATATATAAAGGATTTGTAACCATTTATGCTGATTGTACAAATTGCAATTTTGTGACAATTTTGAAGGTTGATTTTGACTGAAAACTTGACTGTGTGAAACTGATCAGTGCACATCCATCTGCCTCCCGTAGCTTTAATAACTTCACAATTTCGATCAATTTCAGGTAATCAAAATTGGAGTGCAGATAAACTGAAAAACCTTTCAACTATCATTGCTGTGATTCTGATTGACTTCCACCTCAACATCAATCGTTAGGTCACTCAGAATCACAAACTGATTAACTCAGTAGGTTGCAGATTGCTATAAACCTTTCCATTCCAAGTGATGGAAAATTTCCAGAAATTGTCACATTTAGGGTTGGCATTAGGCCTAGATTGTCCTTCTTGTAATCCATCACAACTTGCTAACCAAGGTTGGTAAATTTGCCTAATACTGAGTCAGGTCGAAGGCAGGGTTAGTCAGGTCCCAGGGGTTAGTTAGTCAATAATTGTACCAAAAACGGCTTCACTTTTGTTGTTGATAGAGTGTAGCAAGAGGATTGAGCTTCCTGGATCTTATAAAGTTGCCTGCTGACTTGTAGATGGAACTGCTTGGTTCCTGAACTTTACAGAAACATCCTACCACATGTATGTCCACTATATATCACTTAGATCTCTTGTGTGGAACTCTTGTAAGTAGGTAGAATGTTTCCTGATCAGAATGACACCAGAATATACAACAATCTCTGGTCCTGACAATCTCTTGCTGTTTATCTTTTTTCTTTTTTTGGTGAGCTTAAATAATTGTATGCTTATCTCCAATGCCAAATAATACTCCATATGGTGAAACTAATGGGATTTATTTTTCATAACTGACCTACTTTGCAGAAAATAAAACTGCTTTCATAGCCTTTGGCAGTGAATTGTGATCCGACGCGCAGATAATGAAGGCACTTCTTTAATGACTCGCATTAATTCTAATGATAATTTCCAACATGGAGTGAAGCTCGTTCAGCTGGGTTTATGGTCTAACAGCGTGAAATAGCATTGATGTACGCCATTAAATTAATCAGGAGAGCTATGAGTATGTGAAACAGGGCTGCCTGGGAAGCGCTTGCATTTTATTTTTGGGAACCCTAATTTCATTGAGTGCTTGTGTTGTGATAGGAACTTTAATCAGTTCATCTACATTATAGTCAGAATTTATCTTGAATTATAGAATTAGTTAAACCTCTGTGATCTTTCCTTCGTTGTTGTAACCGCTGTGTTTATATAGAATCTTCAAAACATTTTGGAGGCTGATGTTTTAGTCACACCCTATTACTATTTACTAAAGTAAAGTCTCACTTTCAGCTATGATACAAGTAGCCTATTCCAGCCACACATATAGCTGACTCTTGGGTTATAGTGGAAATAAAAGGGTTCTCTGGCAGTTCTGTATTGATCCACAGTGTTTCAGTCTGACACTCTGGGGTCTAATTATAAGCACTGCCAGTCTCTGTGGCCATTCGTTCTGTGCAAATAGAGGCAAAAACTAACGTTCTTAGATATATTTTCTGTTCATGTTGAATATAATGTAAGATAATACCTCATTATGGCCACTAGCGCCATCTAGTTGCCACAATGTAGTATTATATAACATTTGACCAGAAAAGAAACAAATATTTGTCGATTTCTCTTTGTTTCTTTCTTTCTTTCTTTCTTTCTTTCTTTCTTTCTTTCTTTCTTTCTTTCTTTCTTTCTTTCTTTCTTTCTTGTGTACCAAAGCTGCAGAGTGTAAACCTTGTAACCCTCAGTGGGAAGACACATATGTCCTTTGCATTCCACTTTGTTTGAAATTTAAAAAAAATAAATCTTATTTTATCCTCCTTGGTGGAGGTATTTTTAAAGAAACATATGCCAGCAATGTACATTGCTACATAGTATACATTGAAGCAGGCATATGCAGTTGCTGTTAGCTTTCCTCTTCATCGCCTCATGGCTCCTTTTGAAATGGCCGTCTCTGTGCTCTGCAAGCAGTCTGTGTAAATTACTGTGGAACTACAATGTAGGGCATAACTATATATAGTGCACAAAGCAAGGTCCATAAATACATGGATGAGCGAGTTTGGGGTGGAGGAACTTGACTGGCCTGCACAGAGTCCTGACCTCCACCCGATAGAACACCTTTGGGATGAATTAGAGCGGAGACTGCGAGCCAGGCCTTCTCGTCCAACATCAGTACCTGACCTCACAAATGTGCTTCTGGAAGATTTGTCATACATTCCCATAGACGCACTCCTAAACCTTGTGGACGCCTTCCCAGAAGAGTTGAAGCTGTTATAGCTGCAAAGGGCGGGCCAACTCAATATTGAACCCTACGGACTAAGACTGGGATGCCATTAAAGTTCATGTGCGTGTAAAGGCAGGCGTCCCAAGACATTTTAGACAATTTCATGCTGCCAACTTTGTGGGAACAGTTTGGGGATGGCACCTTCCTGTTACAACGTGACTACGCATATATATATGGTGGGCTCTGTGGGGATTAGGCGGCTGTGTGGGGTCTGTGGTGGGCTGCGCAGACTCTCAGGTGGCTGTGTGGGGTCTATGCTGGGCTGTGGGCTCTAAGGTGGCCGTTTGGGGTCTATGGTGGGCTCTGCGGGGTCTCAGACAGCTATGCAGGGTCTATGGTGGGCTGTGCAGGCTCTCTTGTGGCTGTGCGGGGTCTATGGTGGGCTATGCGCCCACCATCTTGACTTCTGTTGATGTCATGTGATGATGATAGTGATATGACAAATGATGAATTAAGAGTCGTACATTTTATTGTTTTACACCATTTCACATTGGCAAGCTTCAGAACAACATGGATTTTGAAATTGTTTCTAGAAGCATTCAACATATCAGCCCTTTCTGCATGTCAAATGTAGATATTACTTTTGCTGGTTGTATTGAATATTGTGTCTGTTTTTCTTTTCTAGCAGTTCTGCGATCAACAAGCACTGGGAAGCAGAACTGGCCACACTTAAAGGAAACAATGCCAAGCTCACAGCAGCCTTGCTGGAGTCTACTGCCAATGTCAAACAATGGAAACAACAGCTTGCTGCATATCAGGAAGAAGCAGAGCGTCTCCACAAGCGGGTGGGTACTGAATTACTGATGTCCTTTACCAACATTGGATCTAATCCCTGCCTGGCAGCTAAGGACATGCTGCAAATGTACTATTGTCTGCTCCATAGGAATTGGCATATGCTCTTTGTTTCCTGTATACCAAAGCTGCAGAGTGTAGACACTGTAACCCGCAGTGCAGGAATCTACAGCTACATAGTTGTTTTTTATTACTTACATAGCTGGCTAGGCTGGAAAGTCACATGTGTCCTTTGTATTCCAATTTGTTTAAAGTAGAAAAATATTTTATCTTAAAACCCGAGTTGATCTAAATGAAGGTAAACCAAATCCTCATTGCCACGGCTAATAAATGTCCTTAACCTAAAGGTCAGTGAGAACACATTAATCATTACAGGGCTTCAGCAATTGGTCTTGATCCTAAAGTCAGTTACAGTCGCTCCATACATAGGATAACCAGCTTTCCATCTGAGCGGTAAGATCGTTGCTGGTTCTCCTGCCTGTGAAGCGGTTGTGACTGTGCTCAGCATGGAGACTGATTGCTGAAGTCCAGTAATGATTTTATGTCTTTTCATTAACTTATATGCTAAGTACATTTATTATCATTGGCTTTGGCATATTAATTGTAAGAATTAGTGATTGCAGCTGGTTGTAGCACGACGTTAGTAATAGAGTTTGTTTAATATATCTTGCTTCTTAGGTTTTAATTAAGAAATAAATAGTGACAATTTGGAAAAAAAATGAATTTGTTTTGTGTGTGTGTCTATCAGTTTTTTGTAGGGTCCCTTCACATTAATCGTACAGTCCCATGTGATTAATGCACTGTACCACACAATCACACTTAACCTGCATTCAGTTGTGGAAGGTGCGTTGTGATTAATTTGAATGACACCCCAAACGCACCTCCCGCAAACAGTCCGATCGCCTGCACCCAACGCCCGGTACTGCAATGCCACACATTCCATTGCGATTTGGGTTGCAACTTAATGACCAAGGACAAATGTGAGTCCTGAGGTTATACAGGTTGAGAACCACTGATTTAAAGTATGTAATTGCAAGTACTGAGTAATTATGATGGTTTTTATTGCATAATTTATGTAAAGTAACTTATGTTTTAGGTTTGCTAGTCCTTGAAGCAACTAGCACATTAATCAGGAATGACTGAGAACTGTGAAACATTCCATAAATGTACAGTGGAATGTTCAAAATGTACAGCAATCTCTCTGCTTCCTCTCTTGGATAATTATTCCTTTGATCTTACCTTTACACAGGTGAGCGAATTAGAATGTCTTAGCAGTCAAGCGAATGCAGTGCAGACGCACAAAACAGAACTTAATCAGACAATACAAGAATTAGAATCTACACTGAAAAAGAAAGAAGAGGTAAGTCATACTTAAAATTGAGATTTTGTTTTTTACATTGTACTTGTGTTTATGTTTATATTAGGATAAGCACTATAGTACACAGGGTCAGATGGAAACTTTTTGGTATGCATCTTACAAAATATGCATGTTTGTTACATAGAGAAAGTTTCCCTGTTATTGATCAGCCAGCTAACATGTTGGTGTGATATCCATGGCAATGAATATTGTATCAGTGCCACTAAGGAGTAGCTCCATGGCCTAGTCACATGGAGATTATAATTACTTTAGATGCGTGAATCAGCAGATGAGCCCAATGTGCTATAGATATGATATAATAGAAAGGGTCGCTTGTGTTTAGTCATCTTCACTTATTACTTTGGTAAGAAGCCCATGGAATGCTATTATGATGCTTGTGGAAACTTCCAGAAATAAATGTTTAAGTCCTCAAATGCCGAGGAAGAAATACACATATAAAGATGTCCTAAATCTGTGCAAATGCCAGCTGACTGGTGTAGCAAATGGGGTCATATAGGACACTTGTGTTGTGAAAATATAAGTGTATAGTAGGAAAAGGATGTAGAACCTTTACGGGAGTTCCAGGCAACCCCGGTTCTTTTCCAGAAAGTGCAGTGTTTATTGGATCCCAGAAACAGAGGACAGGTCCAACAGGGTATATACAAAATAATATAGTATTAAAAGCCCTATGAGCCCCTTTCAGAATGATAGGTTCTTCCTTTTATCCTTTAGCAAAGATACAGTCACTCCACAAAGCCAGAATATATGTGCAATCTTCATATGCACCTATGTGTCTTCCATGCATGTGCATGCCCTTCCTCTGATCTAGCCTTCCTTTCCTATAGCGTTTACTGACTGTCATTAACATTGGAGGGATTTGTGGTTGGATGGTGTGATGATCCTTTTGATGTCCCATCAATTAAAATATTCAGTTATGTGTATGTCCTCCGTCTAGTAGCAATTAACTAAACTAGCAGCAGGTGTTCTAACACTAGAAATGTGACCTATAGGCTTGCTATTATATTATTCCATTTTGTACAACATGTACATAAATGATAGTTGTTTTATGTTGATATTACCTACATGATGGACGTCAGCTATGCACAGGCAGGAGTGTTGAATATGATCCCATATCCTTGATGAAGTAATGCATATACATTTAGATACTCACCAGATAAACTTACAAAGGAGGGCCTTTAAGCCCTCATTTACACATATGGATGGGGTGCCTAGTATGGCACTTTTGTTTGGGAGGAAATGTAACCGGGTAAAACATTTTAAGGTAATTTGTATAAAGTGACTTCATGAGGGATTGATATGTATATATGTATATATATATATATATATATATATATATGCAAATATATATGCAAATATATATGCATTTTCATTGTAAATTAGTGCTAGGAAGCTGGAATGTAGTTAAGGAGGACAGGGATATGGTGGTCTAAACCCCCCCAGAGCATCTGCCACATGTGTCGATAGCACCAGGGGAATGTACCCTGGGTCAGTGATGCCCACACTGTGTAAGTACACAAGATTCCCTGTAATGCTTCTGGTACTCTCATCTGCAAAATCCAGACTACAGATGTTGCACAGCTCAGAGGAAAGGAAATCCTTAAGGCTCCTTCTTGGCTCTGTCATGTGTGTGAGATATCAGGATGCTCTGGTAAAATTGTGTTCTTTAGCCTTGTGGATTTTAGTAACATGTCTGGAAGAGTGGAGATGAAGTTCAAAGTGCAGTGACTTGCTGAACCTCATTATTACTGCCTGGCTGTTTTGTTGATTGTGAAATCTTTTTAAATTTTTTTGTCTTCTGCCTTTTAGGAAATAGAAAGATTGAAGGAAGAAATTGAGCACGCAAAAGAGTTACAAGAGCAGAGAGATTCTTTGAGCCAAAAATTACAGGTACTTGTCAGTCTATATTTCTAAAATGCTATGGGGGGCGGGGGGGGGGGGCAAAGGCTACACAAAGCCCACCGCACATTGATTGAGGTTCCTGTTCTCACACAAGCCTGGAATGGTGCACACAAGTAAATGCATGTCAGTCCCAGAGTTAAAACTAGTAGACTCTTTCTCCTTTAGGCTGGGGACTAACCCTCTGGTAGAGTCTGCAGACACTTGCAGTCAGTGCACCCATCCCAGGTGCACTGCATAGGCAAAATAGGCCCTAACCTTGGATGGAAGTTTGCTATAGGGAGTGCGGGCTTCTCAAAAGTTATGTTGCTGAATGTTAGTATCACGTGTGTACAATTAAAGTTTCTGGATTGTGCCCCACCTGCCAGTGCAATCCGGCTGTAGTCCTTCATTGTTGCTGTCCTTGCATTTTTTGTTCAGTTTGTACTGCTGCTCTAATCATTAATTCTTGGTGTACCAACACATAGTTTCAATGACCCCCTCAACCTTGGAGTGTCCTGTGTGCTTATGATGCCTTATCTTGTCATATGGAAACTTATGCTCACTAATTCACAGGGGCAGGAAGGGGGTGGGGGGGCTTTAGGCGGTTTGCCTAAGGTTAGAAAGTATAAAGCCTAAGGACTATAAGGACTACAGACTGCACAAGTCCCTAATCTACACAGACTCTCCCATACATTAGAGGACATCTCTTCAGGCTGCAACCATGTTTTGTCACTGTACACCTCCCCAACCCTCCTAATTCAGCTTGGCTGTTAATACAAAGACCTCAGATCAGGTCCAAGCACTGTACCGTTTCCTCTGACATATGCACAAGCATAAAAAATAATGGCCAAAGTGCAAAGCTTGAGACCAGATGGCCATTATTCTTTATGACTTAAAGAAGATCTTCAGCTATTTCCAAAATTAACCCTAGCAGTGGGGCTAGTGAGACAACCGTTTGGAGTCTTTGCCCTGGGCACTGGATGAATTTGTCCTGACACTGCACCCAGGTAACCATTTGATTGCTAACAGCAACATACTTAAGAAAAAAAAACGGAATGCGGTTGTAAAAGCACAAAACATTTTTTTAACTTGCACATTTGGATGAGTTATAACATATATCAGCTACTACAATGTTTATGCAATCCTGGCTCTGGTTTACCTTGCTCATTATTAATAAATTACAGCAGTTTAACCATGTTACAATTCCTCCATCCTACTTGATTTTCCATGGACCAAATCCAAGGGCCCGTGGTCATACTGTATCTGCGCCCCAGCCCGACCACTGCCTGTAAATAAGCAAACGAGCAGTTGTAAGTTTGCTGCCTGCATTGATAAATGCTCACACCATATGACCTAATTTTGCATTCTGGAATTTCAGGATGTGTCAGTTGGCTACTTTATAGCAACCTTATCTGTCCTAAAAATTGATCCAAGTGCAGTCATCTCTTCAGATAAAGAGGATTTTGGGGAAATACCCTCTTCTACATTCAATTGGCGACTTTGAAAACACTTTACTCAGCCTAAAATCTGCTTACGTATTCACTTTCTAACTGTGATGAAAGGAATATTAACATAGACTGATAAGATTCTAATTGCACTATTCATCCAGAAGCCAGTATCATGGGCACAGCACTCTTGGTTAAATTAATATGAAGGAAGATTTGATAACTGTTAAATAATTAATCTGGAATAATGCTTGGAAATATACAGAGCAATGAAGAAGCCAGGCACTTAAATAAAACACAAACATAAAAATATTGCCTTATTCATAAATCACTGGGATCCAGTGGCTTTTACAGCTATGTACTAACTGCAGTTTTACACAATAATATCGACTTGTTCAGATTAAGGATTAATATCTATTAAAATATTTGCAGAGGCACCCATAAACTCCCATGCCTTACAGAACTGAGGGTCCCTGGTTCGAATGCCCGGCCAGATCACTATCTGCACAGAGTGTGCATGTTCTCTCCGTGCTTGCGTGGGTTTCCTCCCACACTCCAAAGACATGCTGAAAGGTTAATTGGCTCCTCTCAAAATTGTCCCTGTATGTATGCATGAGAGATAGGGACCTTAGATTGTAAGCTCCTTGAGGGCAGGGACTGATGTGAATGTGCAGCTATGTACAGCGCTGCGTAAAATGTCAGCTCTCTATAAATACCTGTAATAAATAAATACATTTATCTGAGAATGAACCTTTGCGTAAAAAATGTAGTTCACAAGGAAATCTTGGCACAGTGAAGCAGACACATTCTTCTTGGGTTCCACCAGTCAAATCTTGCTCTATAACTTCAGTCCAGATATCTCAGGCTGATAATAATTGAATTATTTTTTCTTATAGGAGGTGGAGACACATAACAAAGACCTGGAAGGACAGCTGACTGACTTAGAGCAACGTCTGGAGAAAAGTCAGGGTGAACAGGAGGCATTTCGCAATAACTTGAAAACTCTTTTAGAAATCCTAGATGGAAAAATCTTTGAACTCACTGAATTGCGAGACAACCTGGCCAAGTTGATAGAGTGCAGTTAAAAAGGCGAAAAGGGCTGCCACCACCAACCTTCTTCAAGATACACCGTCTCCATTCATGACACGGTGGTGGGCTCTGCATCAGAGCTGCACAATACCTGTATGGGAAAATTCCTTTTCCGAGAGTTTAATTGCAAATTTCGTAGTTGGCTGAAGTGTGAAATTGAGACTTGCTTTATTAGCTAACAGAAAGGAAATTAAAAAAAATAAAACTTGAATTACAAATTACCTCCTTATTCCCTTATTGGCCATAACGAACTTTTAACGCATTCAGTGCTAGATCGTCCGAAACGCTAACCCTGAATGTTTACAATTATTACCAGTAGTTTAATGCAATCCACCTCTGGTTTGCTAACAGACAAAAAAACAGTCTCCAGTGTTTTTTTTTCAGACATGTAGAATTTTTATTTCATTTTCTAGGGTTTATTTTAATCTATTTTCTTTTTATGAAATACCTGCCTGCAGTGTTTTGTGCAAAAAAAAAAAAAATGACCTTAGTGATGGGGTGCACCCTTTGTATTTTTTGTTGTAATCTGAATATTTTCTCAGGATATTTTTGCACTGTCAGAAAAAAGTGCATTACAGTACTAATTTACCTAACCAGGATTGAGACAGACTACATCTTTACCTGAAAATACTTACACTCTATCCTACCAGTTGTATAATGTTCTTCCTTTTTTTTCTACTGGAAGCTGTTTCTTTTTTAAATCTGCTCTCGTGTTTTTTTCCTTTGTTTTCTTTACTACTGTGTTCAGTGTAAAGTTGACCTTTTCAGTTCAATTTTGACACTATTTTGTTTTCAAAAAGGGTCTCATTTTCTTATACACTGTAAAGCCAACTCCAAAGGCAGCTGAACACTAGGGAGATTAAAATTGTTAAATTAATATATATATATATATATTTGAAGAACATTATGAAGAATATTTATCAAAAGTTTAATGTATGGACTTTACCTGCATATGAGTATGTTTCGAGATGAATGCAACATGTTTACTTTTTGTCTTTTTGAAACCATCATTTATGAGCGTCTTATGCATTGCAATGTATGTAGTAAGCGATAATAGGATATCCTGTTTGTTCTCAATTATAAGGATATATATCGCTGCGGGGAAGCTATTCATTTGAGGTGGTCAAACTGTGAACACTGCTTAATGGGATGTTGGTTACAGTCAGCGTTTAGCCCCTTCATCCACAATATATACAATGACTTTTCAAGGATTGACTGTATATGGCATGCTTAGCTATTTTGTTATAGTATGAAGACATTTGGGGAGAAAGTACTTTGTTAAAAACAAAATAACCACTGCATAACTTTAAAGCATATCTAAACCGAGAACAAACATTGTTTATATTGCAGCTTTCCAATGTTCAAATGTGAAGGCTATATTATTCTTATAATTTTTTTCCTTTATTTTCACCTGTTGATCCAGCCAGTAACACATTTCCTGTCTTAGGGTGGCTCCTCACTCTATGGAGGAGCAACAGAGCCACCCATGGGCAGCAGCATTGTTCCCCTGTGGAGAGGGCAGTGTTAAATGTACAAATCAGATTTAGATGAACTTGAAAAAAAAAATTAAAAGCCAACTTTTTTAAGAAGTTACAGCAACATTTGTGTTTTCCTTTTGGAATAAAAGTTTTTACATGAATGAATAAAAGTTGACTATTGTAACACTCCTGTCAGTGTTAAATGGTTTGTCTTAACCCTCTTTCAGACACTTTTGTTGGACAGCTTGGTCTGTTAAGGAAGATCAAAAATAAAAGACTTACTGGCGAGATCACAAGGTGAAAATAAATAAAAACTAGCCAAAAAGACAGAACACTAATGCAACCACCATATTTAGGAATTGGTAGGCTGCAATATATTATATTTTTGCTTTTGGATTTAGATACACACGACAAACCAGACATGTACTTTGTCTGTACCACAACAGACAAATTGCTCCAATCTGTGCATTGGGGTATGTTTGCAATGTGCATTTGGGTGTCATTCAAAAGGAATGGTATCACATGGCCAATCAGGCATTATCGTACCGTACATTACCGCAACAGAAATGTGTGAAACCAGCCTCAAAGCTAACCTGTCACATTAGAGGCAAGATCACAGTGTAAATCAGATTGAAGCAATGTAGAAAGGGTTTAATTTGTTTAGTATGCAACTGTCAAGCAACAGCAGTGGATAATTAATTTGTTTAGTATGCCACTGTCAAGGAAAAGCAGTGGATAATTTAGTAAGTGGCATTATCCAAATCTCCAATATTATTATAAAAAATTGCAGAAACACTGCTTTGTGCCTAGATACTGCAAAAAGAACAAATATAAATGGCTGCAGGCAGAATGAAACCACTATTACATTGTAACATTTGTGCACTCACAGACTTAAATTAAACATGTTACCTTATTTAATTAGGGAACCACTGCATGCCCAAGCTCCCTTTTTTCAGGGATAGACAAAGTGGTACTTTAAATAAATTTTAGAAGGCTTTATTAGAAGACAATGTATATGGACCTGGAAAATTTGGGACCACAGAAAAAAATTGTTTGGTAAAGTCTAATGTGACATAATGCACACCTTTTGTACAGTTGGGTCTAGAAGAGGAGACTGTGGATGTACTCAATTTTGCTTTTTATTTTTGATTGGAGGAGGGAAGATTTTTGTTGTCTTTATTGGAAGCTCTAGACAGGCTTTAATAAAAAATAAAATATACATTTTAGTTCACAATTACAGTAAAACCTTACTGTTAGTAAAATTACATTCACACACCAATCAGACTGCCAACCTGTTATTGGCAAAGAGCAGTACTATGCAGTAACCTGACAAAATGCCACCAACCCACTGAAAGCCAGGCTGTTTGGTTGATATTAATCTCTATACATCACTCTTCTTAATATTGTGTTTGCCATTGTTGGAAAATGTATGGTGGTTTGCAGTAATGCTAAAGTCTCCCCGGGCACAGAAATGTCTTGGCGATGCTGCACATTTGCAGTTGCACCAAAACAAATTATGAAACTGTCTTGCAGGGCTACTGGGCCTGCAGTAGTAATGCTATGTAGCAGCTATAGACACCATGTTGTGTTCCTGTTGCTAAACCAGACCAACAACAATGCTACAGTGCAGAAACCTTGTTGTACCTGCAAGTATCCGTTTTGTTCTTCAAATCTATCTCTGTGTCCCTTTGAAGCCCCGTGAATTCTAGGCCCAAACTTGATATGGGACCCCGATTTCTGCTCAACTAGAGAGTAAGTCATGCCTCTTCATGCAGCTAAATCCCACCCCCACTATTCAGCAGTCAAATGCAAAATGTCACTGAAGTTGTGGCCTTTCACAAACCCATAAAAGAGGAAGATTGGCTTAACTCTGTTTGGAAAGAAGTCTAGGTTCCTGTGCAGCCCAGACATAGAATCAAAGGAACTCCCCAGGGACAGGGAATCATTTGAAAACCAGCATGGATACTTGCTGGCAGGACCATGTGTCTGAATGTCAGCACTGTTCCTTAGAAACATTTTAGGCCAGACCAGGTTCACTTTAAGTTGAACAAACTTTCTAGTTCAGTCAAAACTGGAAACTTGATTTAGTGTAAGCGGAGGAGGGCGTCCCTGCCTTCTGGTGCACCCTTGTTCCACTATTGTTTAGCCACCTAAGTTAATCTGTGCTGATGAAGCAGCTATTAAAATAAGATGGAGACACTTAGGGGCTTGTTTGAAAAATCCGCCACCCAGCCTATAGCTGGATAAATGCCATTTGCATGACACGACCGGCACTACCGAGAGATTTGCTATGCTCCTTCGCTCGCAAAAAATGTGGGGAATAAGGAAATATTGTCTGTCTTTTCCATGCAGAATATAAAGTACAAGCCTGCGATGTGTCATAAAGAGTCTATTTATTGGAGGCATGAAATGAATACACTTAATAAACTTACAATAATAAACAATACATTGGTTAATAACACATACATTCATTAAAATGAACAATACTTTAAATGATTCATTGATTTGATAGTTAAGAGTTTTTTTGAAATTCTAAAATATTTAATCCTTTTAATTAACATTTTTCCAGAAAAATTTAAGTTGCAATTAAATTACAATTGATGATTTTTAATTTCTGTGAGTCAATTTCCTAGTGAAAGGTCAATTTCCCTTTTATTTATGACACATTTCTTTCATATCTCATGACAGCTAGAACAGCAAGGAAAACCATAATGTAAGAAAAAGAAAAATCAAATAGGCTTTAAAAACAGTCAAACAGAAAAAAGGTATGAAAAGTCTTCAAAAAGTATTTAAATACACAGGAAATACATATTTGGTAGCTGTGCACCTGCCAAAATTGAGATTTACGCAGTCCTGCACTTTCACTTGAGGTCTCCTAACCACCAAGTGACTGGACAGTGAAAAGAGAAGCAGCACTCTGTCATCTACTATCAGTATGCTCTTTACACTGCAGCACAACTGATTGGCTCTTTGTGCTGCCTCTCCCCCTCCTTTTGAATTTTGCTGTACAGGGACTGCATTAAGCTAATACTAAGTCAAATTCAGGTATTTTTGATATGGTGGGGAAGAGTTTGATCATTTGTCAAGTGTTCCTGATATCTGGGACAGGAGGTCCAGGGAAATTTATCAAAAAACTTTTTGGATGGAGGGGAATGGCTTTTTTTTATGTTGGTGTCCCTTTTGTGATATCCTCTCACATCCAGTTGTGCCACTGGAAGGTTTTTTCCATTTTACCCAAAAATAAAGAATAGATGTCTATATTATCTCAAAGGGAGTTTCAGTATAAAAAAAACCCTCCAAATGTACAGTCTGCCCTCAGTAGTGGCATTTACATTTTCTTTGCGTTGTAAACTGTTTAAGCAATAATACCCATTACTGTAGCTATTATTATTTTAGTTATAGCTTTTGTTCTTCTCATATGTTCTTTTTGTTGAGGCTTGTACATTATTGGTGCAATCTCTGCCTTAAACACAACACTGTATTACATAGGATCAGCCTCAAGAGTCCTTGTAGTATTCATAAATTTTTAATATAAAAAGGAAAGGACACATGATATAACAGTTATTTATGTACCTGAGAAGGCCATATCAAAGCACACATATACTAACAGAGTGGAGGTAACCTTTTTTTCCCCCAAGGGTTAAATTAATGTGTTAAATACTAATCAATGTAAACTCACAGGACTGCTCTTCTAACAGTGCAAAAAAATGAAATATATTGGGTCTTGCTTGCGTATTCCAGAAGGACAAAATCCCATACTTTACTGTGCAGCGTGAAGGATACAAAACAAAAGCATTTGATTTTGGAGAGACAGTTCCTTACTAGATGCTTAGAGTATGGCGAAGGAGAATTGCCCCTTCTAAACGTAATGCATTTGCTCTGTATGCACAATAATGTACGGCAGTTCACCTTTGAATATGCAAGTCTCGAGAAGTTCCTTCCTTAAAAGCAACTGAGGCCTCTTTTCTATATTTGCTCTGAAAACCAAAGCAAATTCACACACAGATGGGTTCTTCTGACTTTAAAGGTTGAAATAAAACTTTTGCCGCAGTTTAGCTCCTAGTACGTATAGTGAAATATTAGTTCAGACCTCAATACGGCTGTCTCCAAATGTGGTCTGGTGATAAATATGCCCTCAAAGAGACTCTCAACCACACTTGACTTTCTTTACTCTAAGCTTATATACCCCACTTCTAATGTGAGGTTACCACAGTGGCACCACTGCATAATAGCTTGTCCATTTAAATATAACCATATTGTATAAAAATCCTTCTATGTGAAGCATAGGAAGGCCACCAAATCAACATAAACATTAAGGGGCGTAAGGGTTCCACTGAGCTTATGAGAATAGAGGGGGAGACAACCCGATCTCCCAGCATAGATCAAGCAGTCCACCTAATGACTAAAGTTGAAACCCCCCTGAAACCACCTCAACACAAAACTGAGATTTCAATTTTTAGTTAGAATTTATAGATATAACCACTTCTGTCTCCCACAATTTCCTGGTGTATTTTGCATTCCCACTTCCTGCCACAAGGGCAGTACAAAACATTCCCTCATGCCATCATGACTCCCAAATGATTTGTTGATTTAGAGAATCCATCAAGGGAGTGTGACACAGTTTTAGTAGAACTGTTTTTTTAAAGGGATATTCTATGAGCTATAGATATATTGAATGTGCCACGGCACATTCAATATATGTATATGTTTTTTTGATTGTTATTCACTATAGTGCTTGCAGCTTTCACTAGGTTGTATTGGCACAAGATATTGACGAGATCTGCTTTATAAATAGGATATTTTATTACTGCAATATCTGAGTGAGTTTCAGATGATTGTAGGTGTTGGTTAAAGGCTCAGAAAACACCAAAGCAAGAAGATCAGTATAACAGCCAGATGACTAGTATCTTCAGAAGGTGGTCAGCGTATTTCTCCCATGACAGGTCTACTTTAAGGCATACTGAGGATGAAGGGGCTAAACATATACATAGTACAGGTGAAACTCGAATAATTAGAATATCGTGCAAAGTTCATTTATTTCACTAATGCAACTTAAAAGGTGAAACTAATATATGAGATAGACTCATGACATGCAAAGCAAGATAGTTCAAGCCGTGATTTGTCATAATTGTGATGATTATGGCTTACAGCTCATGAACACCCCAAGAACCCCAAATCCACAACCTCAAAAAAGTAGATTATTACATGCAATCAATAAAACAAGGATTGCACATAGAACAATATCGGACCTCTGAAAAGTACAAGCATGCATATGTACTCAGTACTTGGTTTGGGCACCTTTTACAGCACTTACTGCAATTACTTTTGCACGATATTCTAATTATTCGAGTTTCACCTGTATACATAAATGATTAACAATCTTTTTTAAATCCACAGCCAGCATTACTCAGTACTGTTAAACACGAATTGAATACTGTACTTGGCTTAAATCAGATTGTTACTGTTCCTCAACATATAGGTTTTTAAATGGTTCAAATGTACTTTTTAACAAACTGTTGAAAACCACGCATATGTTTACATTTCTTTGAAAACATGTTTGGAAGATACATTTTCTTTTCTCGATCACTGATTGCAAACGGCATAATATAATATTGTTACTGTAAAAAAAAAAACGTATTCCTCAAGGGGTATAAATGATATATATTTAGTAAGCCCCCACCTCAACATGATGTGAATGTTAATAGGTTCTGGGGTATGGCAGAGGGCATAATTACTAATCTCTTTTCTCCTTCTGTACATATTTTGAGAATTCAATGTAAATTCACAATTACCTGTACAGCGGGTCTAATACCTTAGGATACAGAGGGCCATTTTACCTCCCTCATTGGTGCCTAAGGTGTTATTGGTTCTTTTAAAACTGATGTCACTGATTTAAAGAAAAATATTCTTACTCTGTCTTAGTGTCGGTTTATTTATTACATGTGTGTGACATTATTTTCCTTATTTGATGTGTAAACACAAAATATGTGCAATAACCAAATCTAATGTCAAAAAAGCCATTTTTCCTAGGTTCTTATAAAAGTCTGATGATCTTCATCGCAGTTACTTATTTTGTTAGAGGGAAAAAAGATAAAGAAGAATCAAAAATATTTGGAAGGAGAAGGAATGTATACCGTGATGTATTTTCTCTGAACAACATTTTAGAACGAGTGTGTCTGATTGATGTAATGAAACAAATTGTGCCAACAAGTCATGGAGTCATGCCAGGTTGAGAAGCACATGCTACTTAAATCCCTCAGAGACCTCAGTGGTGACATGCTCTCACCAGAGATCCCAAATCTAACCGATGTGGCCATTGCAAATCCAAATGATGGTGTCATTCTCAGTTATTCTTTATGATGTAATCTATTGCAGAATCCATCTGTGAAAGACTAACACTTCTGTTATCACCTTTTGGGAAGGGATGAACTAATGTTGGCAAATCTTGCCATTGGAGTCTGTGAGAGATATAAAAGCTAGCAGACGATTCAATCCAGTAGTGCAAGGCAAAATCTGAGACACGTTTTTGGTAGAGTTGACCTTTAAAGTGTATCTGAACATAAGAACAACATTGTGATATATTGCAGTTTACCATTCCATACACAGGTGGCTGCATTATGTTTTCTTTATTTTTAGCTGGTGATCCTGCCAGTTACACACTTCTGATCCTAGGATGTCAATACCCACTTACTGTACTGCATCTATGATGTAGCAGCTTTGTTACCCTAGGACAGGAAGTGTGTTAGGACCTACAGAAAAGCTCCTCCTGTCTAGAACATATGAGGGAAGTGTTATGTAGTTCACAGAAGTCAGTTGGGAAGGGTTGATAATAACGTTTGAGATAACACAGTATGTGGTGCACAGAACAGCACCAGATTTCTGACAGGATCAACAGGTATTTTTTATCAACAGACTGATCAAAACTATTTTAATGATTTACTAGCAAAAGTTTACACATTCCAAAACATGCACGGTTGGGGATATTACAGACAATGTTTTAGTGGGTAAGATGTGCAGGAGAGGAGTTTAGAGGGTATGACAGCAGGCAGCGTGTGCAGAAGAGGAGTGCAGAGGGTATGACAGCAGGCAGTGTGTGCAGAAGAGGAGTGCAGAGGGTATGACAGCAGGCAGTGTGTGCAGAAGAGGAGTGCAGAGGGTATGACAGCAGGCAGCGTGTGCAGAAGAGGAGTGCAGAGGGTATGACAGCAGGCAGTGTGTGTCGAAGAGGAGTGCAGAGGGTATGACAGCAGGCAGTGTATGCAGAAGAGGAGTGCACTCCTTGTAATGTAATGTAGCTGACACTCAAGTTGAGATCAC
>NW_017306301.1:3274488-3320595 GCF_000935625.1 Nanorana parkeri | reverse complement strand
AAACCCCACTTTCTCTTTAAAGAACTCTCTTTGTGTATTCCCTCATCACCAGGTGACGAGGGAGCATGAAGGCGGCTTCATGGCCAATCAGAAAGCCGGGAGGAGGGTAATGACTCACCCCCTGGCTTCCTGATTGGCCAGCTTCCCGACCAATCAGGAAGCCAGGCGGCGTGTCATTACATGCTTCCTGATTGGCCGGGAAGCCACCTCCATGCTCCCTGGTGACAAGGGAGCATGGAGTCAGCTTCCCGGCCAATCAGGAAGCCGTGCAGTGTGTAATGTCTCGCTGCCCGGCTTCCTGATATCAGAATATCTGGTTTCCGGCTAGGCATTGAGAGCATTTGGGCTCTCAATGCCTATGCCCAAATACTTGGTATCGGCACCAATACCAATACTAGTATCGGTGCATCCCTAGTATTAACCTTAGTTTACCCTAATCACCCGGAATTAACCTCTTTTAATTAATATTTTCCTGCTGATTTTTTTATCTTTATTTTTCTAATCATTAAATGGTATTAAATATTCTAACTTTTTTCATTTTTATGCGTTTTGTATGTTCATTATTTTAGTATTGCATTTTAAAAAGTGCAATATTGAAGAAAAAAAAAGCTTTTATGCTGCTGTACAAAGCCCTCCTGTATTGTGTTTGTTTCCCATCTTGCTGAATAAAAGTGCAGAACAAACCTGCTTGGACTGTTCCTAGGTGTTTGTTCCTGTCTTATGTATGATTTACCTCCAATATTAGGTGAGCCAGTTCACCTTACAATATGTATAGGTACTTTATATATACCGCTGAAACAGACGATAAAGGAAGCCTTTAATTATTCATTTTTTATTTCGAAAAGTAGATGTTCTATCATTATTTGTAGAAAACTTTTATTCAATTAAGGGGTCCATTCACAAAGCTGCCGAAGGATCTGGCCGTAGCTTCGGCCGATCCTTCGGCTAGCTTGTTCAGCTCACTTCACTTCAGATCGGTCATTCACTCGGCTGCCCTCTGCAGCTTCGTGAATAGACCTCATAGTTTACAAATCAAGCTGGGATTTCTTTTGGCACTGTCTGCAATCCCATTGCCTTTGTCTTTGCTACAATAGTCCCTCTTCTGACTCATTCAGCTGTATTTAGTACAAAAGCTGCAGAAGTAGCTTGCAGAAAGTGTCTGTCTTTGCATATTCTAGATGCAAATAGAAACCACCACTTACCATCGACACCACAGAGGAACAAACATAGACTTTCATTGGTTTTATACCTATTCTTCAAACTTTTATTTCTAATAAATAAATTATTAACTGTGAATAGATCCCATGGCTCAGTTAAATTCTTTGTTCCTGGGTGTTGTTGATGGTAACTGCATGTTTCTTTTTTTGTGACTTGGTTAGTTATTGAGGATTTTGGCATCCTGCAAGCCACTGGACAGCAACATTGTTTGATAAGTGTATTTCATGTTTTGCAATTAAATTTGAGAACTATGGGGTCTATTCACAAAGCTGCCGAGGGCAGCCGAGTGAATGACCGATCAGAAGTGAAGTGAGCCGAACACTGTTCGGCTATTCACTTCAGGCTGGTACGGCTGATTTCAGCCGTATATCGGCTGAAATCAGCCGTACATCGGCTTGCTTCGTGTGGCTTCGGATCAGCCGAACATGCTGAGCATGTTCGGCTGATCCGAAGCCACACGAAGCAAGCCGATGTACGGCTGATTTCAGCCGTATATCGGCTGAAATCAGCCGTACATCGGCTTGCTTCGTGTGGCTTCGGATCAGCCGAACATGCTGAGCATGTTCGGCTGATCCGAAGCCACACGAAGCAAGCCGATGTACGGCTGATTTCAGCCGTATATCGGCTGAAATCAGCCGTACATCGGCTTGCTTCGTGTGGCTTCGGATCAGCCGAACATGCTGAGCATGTTCGGCTGATCCGAAGCCACACGAAGCAAGCCGATGTACGGCTGATTTCAGCCGTATATCGGCTGAAATCAGCCGTACATCGGCTTGCTTCGTGTGGCTTCGGATCAGCCGAACATGCTGAGCATGTTCGGCTGATCCGAAGCCACACGAAGCAAGCCGATGTACGGCTGATTTCAGCCGTATATCGGCTGAAATCAGCCGTACATCGGCTTGCTTCGTGTGGCTTCGGATCAGCCGAACATGCTGAGCATGTTCGGCTGATCCGAAGCCACACGAAGCAAGCCGATGTACGGCTGATTTCAGCCGTATATCGGCTGAAATCAGCCGTACATCGGCTTGCTTCGTGTGGCTTCGGATCAGCCGAACATGCTGAGCATGTTCGGCTGATCCGAAGCCACACGAAGCAAGCCGATGTACGGCTGATTTCAGCCGTATATCGGCTGAAATCAGCCGTACATCGGCTTGCTTCGTGTGGCTTCGGATCAGCCGAACATGCTGAGCATGTTCGGCTGATCCGAAGCCACACGAAGCAAGCCGATGTACGGCTGATTTCAGCCGTATATCGGCTGAAATCAGCCGTACATCGGCTTGCTTCGTGTGGCTTCGGATCAGCCGAACATGCTGAGCATGTTCGGCTGATCCGAAGCCACACGAAGCAAGCCGATGTACGGCTGATTTCAGCCGTATATCGGCTGAAATCAGCCGTACCAGCCTGAAGTGAATAGCCGAACAGTGTTCGGCTCACTTCACTTCTGATCGGTCATTCACTCGGCTGCCCTCGGCAGCTTTGTGAATAGACCCCTATGTGTTTCTATTCATACAACATGCCTAAAAAGAATTTAAAAATATTTTATTGGTGAAGGCCTTTGTGCGGATTCCAGGCTACTCTGAGCAGTATGAAAGTGAAAGTAGAGGGGCAAACTGAGGGACAGGTTGAGCTTCTTCTCACTAATATACAATGCTTCTAAAGCTGGGTGTACACGCTTCGAATATTGGACGGCTCTTGGTAAGGCAGCCGAAGTTCCATGTGTGGGTGCTACTGCTGGTGTTCTATCAGTGTGGTGGACAGTGTTGGAAAACTGGAGTTGCAGGCAAGGTCGGCTGCTTCAAACAGCCTGTGAAAATTCTGAACCCGTTCAACTGTTTGAGGCAGCTGATGTTTACTTTGCCTCAGAGCTTGTGCGCTCAGCTGACGCCATCCCCCCAACTCCTAACACCAGCACCCTTCCGCCCAGCATATCTCAATCAGCTGATCAAAGGAGCTTGTTGGAAAATTCTCGGCTAAACAGAGCTAGCAGCCAATCAGCTGACACTGGCAAGTGACCGCTGTAAGAATACAAAGGAAACAGTGGGGGGTTCGTCCACAAAATGCTCGTAAGGAATATTTTCTTTATTGAACCCGCATAAGCCTTTGTTAGGACAGACCGTGTTCAAATATAGTTTACAACTGACAATAACATCTGCCAGTATAGTACAGACAGGGTAAGTAAAAAGCACTTAAATTGTAAGCAGGAATTTTTTTTATATTTTTAGGGCTGGTAATGATTAAAATGTTCCTGTTCGATTAATCAAATTTTTTTAAATCGATTAATCGATTAATTTCGATTAATTATAATGCACATACAGATCCAACTACATTGGCCTATACACATACAGCACAGCAATGAAGTAATAAAATTAACTAGAATCACACTAATCCAGCACGTTATTAATCTCACGTGGGGCAACTCAGAATAATAACGTGCTGGATTAGTGTGATCCTAATTCATTGTATTACTTCATTGCTGTGCTGTATGTGTATAGGCCAATGCCAGGGATCCCAACCTGAAATAAGCAATTTCAGGGAGGTGTCCCTCTCATTTCAGGGAGGTCCCCTCTCCCCCCCCATCCGCGGAGGGGTGGTTAGGGGGGGCTGGGAGAGAGCACCCCCCTGAAATGATGGCAGATAGCACAGGAAGCAATAGCTTCTTTGCTATCTGCAGACTTCTTTTTCTTTTAGTATTCTGCCAGTTGCAGTTGTCAGAATAAAAAAAAAAAAAGTAAGAATGCATAGCTAGATTCCTATTGGCTATTTCACTTTGCAATAGCCTATAGCTAACTAGCTATTGCACCCGCCCCCTGCTGCTTTCAATCACCAGAAGAGGACCTGATAGAAAAATTCAGGTCCCCCTCTGCTGATTGACAGCAGCAGTGGGCGGGTGCATTAGCTAGTTTGCTATTGGCTATTGCAAAGTGCAGTAGCCAATAGGAATCCAGCTATGCAATCGTATGCCTTTTTTTTCTTTTCTGACTGACGGTCAGGCCGCGGCTCCCGATGTCAGAAAAGAAAGAAAAAAAATTGATCGCAGGGAAAGGTTTAATCTGCTCGATTGAGCAGATTAAACCTTTCCGGTAAAAAGCGTTTCTCTCCCGGCCGGGATGTGTACTCACCGGCCCAAGCAGCTCCATCGGGTAACGAAGGGAAGGGGGAGGAGTCCAGTGATGTCACGGACATCGACGTCACCGGACTCTCCCCCCTTCGTTAGCCGACAGCCAATTTTTACTTAATTCTGCCAGAGAAGTTGTATTATCCTTGAGGATGGTCCCGTAACTCTACTGCCCTTCCGGGTACATCCCAAACCAAGACTTTCATCTCGTCTTAGGCTAAGTAACATCAGCAACATAAGCTGAAATGATACATTTACTCTTATTATTCATCACATACTGTACATACATGAGAATGATCGACTGCCCGATTATGTAAGCTAGGTTGTAACTACAGAGGGTACAGCAGGTACAACTGTTTCTGGTCTAAAAAGGCTATAGCCCTTAACCACAACTGCTGCCCTCTTATTATTATTCCAGATACTTCAGATTATGTACAACAGATGATAGCAGACATTTCCTTCCAATATTATTTTCCTTTCTTTATCAGTCTCTTTTTAACTAACTATAAAGGGACAAACTGCACAACATTTTACTAATCACCTGGTTAAATCAAGGCTGTTATCTGTATACGGTATAAAGGACCCCTGTTAATGCTGGGCTCTGGCCATAGATCCCCACCCCTTCTTCTCTCTTCCTCACTGTAGAGAGGGACTTTCCTTGGGTATCTACATCATTTTCTGGTGAGGTGGACACTTACCATTGACCATCCACCAGCCAGTTCCTTTGAGGTAATGAAGATACCAGTGGTGGTGTGATGGCATTACAATGGAGGGTGGTTTCAAGACTAGTTGGTGGTAGTCCCTGGCTTCAGTAAATCACCAGTCAGCAAGGGACACATGGCAGTTAAGAAAAGCTTTGTGGAGCTTTAAAATAAAAACTGATGAATGGATGGGGGAGCAAAGGAGGGTTTTTTTTATTTTTGTGGGCTTTAAATAGGTTCACTAAGAAGACTAGTTGGTGGTACTCCCTGGCTTCAGTAAATCACCAGTCAGCAAGGGACACATGACAGTTAAGAAGAGCTTTGTGGAGCTTTAAAAAAAAACTGATGAATGGATGGGGGAGCAAAGGAGGGTTTTTTTGTTTTTTTTGTGGGCCTAAATAGGTTCACTAAGAAGTAATTTAATCTAAACTGGTGACACTTGGGTTTATATTCAAAATTCAGTGAACACGAATTTAGAGGAATCTAACTAAAGTTTGGGGAGGCTAATAGGCAAATTACCATCCAAAAAAGGCATAGGCAGCACTGCCATGGGGAACATGTGCCAATGCAAAAACTTTTTTTTATAAAATACCATACAAGTAGAGGTCTGCAGCTTTTAGGGCAACCATTAAAAAATACAAAAATCCTTTAAATAATATGTTTGGCAGATGGCCTGAAGCTGTACATGGTTTTACAGAAAAGTAAGATTTTCAATGGCAGTCTCAGTGGCACCATAGATTTGTAGCATATATTTGGCTGTGAAATTATTTCCATTTTTGCTTATATACAACAGCAGCCTATTTTCAGTTTGCTTTAGCAGTGACACATGCTTTTTTAATAAGAGGTAGGCCTGTTTGAACCACCACATATACATTGGCCGTTAGTTCGCTGTGGCTAGCTCTATTCTTGCTGATGCAAAACTGTCCTGTTGCTGGCCAGTTTCTATTAAATTATCATTAACATTTAAAAGACCACATGATAAATCAGTGTAAAATGAGCCAGCAACAGGACATTTTTAATGAAGGAGAATTGGCCAAAACGTAATAGAAAAAAAGACTACAGGCAGGGGTTTTACTACAAGAATTAAGATACCATGGATGACACGTCTTTGTAAAATTGGCCAGCAGCAGGGAATTTTTAAATGTCAAGGCTATCAAGGCTATTTCTAAAGATAAAGAGCACAGGCTGGGCATTTAGTGCAAGAAAGTAAAATACTACACAGGCCAGCAGCTGGACAAGTGTAATAGGCCTACCTAGTATATGCCTAACTTTTATTTTACCTGTGGGACAGTGCAGTGCTGTGAATGTAAGCAATAGCCTGCTAGTGCACTGTGATTTTTTTTAAATTCTCCGGCTAGGACTGCGAATCTCGAACAAGCAAGGTTTGCATTGATCCGATGATAGCAGCAAACCCAGACCTTATCCCTAAGTGTGTGTTGTCTTTTTTCCTCTTCAGCATGCCATAGCTATTAGTTGTGGTCTGGGGCACAGACACAGCTCCTCTCCCACAGATTTCCAATGATCTTACAGCAGGGTATGAGTATCTTGTTTAACAGATAATTGAACTTGCATCTTAGCAGCTCTCCCAGTTTCAGAAAGTAAAAAAATAATCTAAACAGCAGCCATTAGAAACTACATAATGTGTTCTAAGATCATTATTTTTCTTAAAGAGATCTGTGATTTTTGCTTACAATTTTTGTTTCTTCCACTTAAAAGTAGGAACAGAATAAAGCGTGATTAAGGTTTAAAGTTAAGTGTATCACAAACTACAGACAAACTAATTGCTTGGTGCAAACATTTTTCTCTTATAGGTTCTATAAACTGCCATAACATAAATCATTACCAACTGTTGAACAAATGAGTCAATGCTAAATTATTACAGATCTATTTTTTGTTGTAAATTATACATGGAGAGGTGTTATTATTTTGACACATAGATACAGTATGTACATGGAAAAAGTGGAATGTTTTTTAAGGAGTTATTAACTGTTTCTTTCACCACTTTGCAGAGGCCCTTTATTATGTGTGAGTAATAATGGCTGCTGTGATTGTGGTTGTCAAACACACTGGTGACATAAATGTTCTGAGAATATGAAATCATGACCCTGGAATCTACTGTGACATAAAAATAATCCTACAAACTCTGATGAGTAGCAGATGAAGAGAACACGATGTTATATTGTGGCCAGATCACCCCAGAGCTCTAGAGCACTCAGTCAGGTGTCACAATTCTGCTATATATACACTAAACAGCACAATTTAAGCCAAATACATATATTTCAGCTCACTTAAGCGTGATTACAACAGCCATTTGTGATTTGCTCCAACACAAATACCAGGTGAGTGGATTGCTGATTTGCTGCACCAGGAGATCCAATCCACTCTATGTACTGGTAAAGGGGCCATTTGAGTCCCTTACCAGCTCATGTGTGCACCATTTATGGGCCACCAGTGCTCTATCATGGAAATCAATCCTGAAAATGACTGGGAAGGCACAACAGTGTCCAAGCTGCAACCAAAGCTACTTTTCTTTGTTTAGGAAAGATTAGGGAAGATTTGGAACTTATGTCAGAGACCTCTGCCTGGGGCTCAGTAGAGATTTAGCCTCACTTGCTGTCCTGCTGACCATGTTTTACCAGACAGGACATGAAGGGAACTTACCGACAACCCCACCAGCAGAAATAAGAACACTTTTTTTTTAGTAGAGAAAGTCTAGTTCCCTGTCAGATTTGTTCTGTTCTGTTGCAGACTTCAAATGGAGCTCTGGATAGCAGTAAAGACACAACAGGTGTTCTAATCCTTCCCCACTTTGTCCAAAACCACAAAAAAAATTTGTTTAGCTTGACATTTACTTTAAGGACAGCTAGCACCAGAACCACAGGCTTTTAAAACAGATACTGTCTGAACATAGAACCATTTATTCAACTTGCCTAACAGGGGCTAAAAATAGGTCTTAGGACACTCCATATTTGATTACTTGGGAAGACCAAACAGAACATCAATATTTATGTTTTGGCATCAGTGGTCTTTCTGGATGGGTATGAGCTGCAGTTTATATCTTTGATTTGATAAAATAAGGTTAACTAATACCAACTAAACAAATTATCTCAGAATTACCATCCCTTGGGACAAAAAACAGGAGCCAGATTGGTAGTCCAGACCAAAGCTGATTTTTTTTTAATGTAACTACAATAAGGCTTAATAAAATTTAAAAAAAACCTTTTCTACCACCCTCACCTTCCTGGCAACAAAATGTCAAATTAATAGAAAGACCACTGATGCGGACAGATATAACTTCTCACTGCCCAAGCCTGCCTGTGGCCAAACTCTGTTTGCATGGTATGGCCGCCATATACCTTCAACCCATTTTCAATCTTTTCATACATGAAAGTCAATCATGCTTAACCATTCATAGTGATTTTTGGAAAAAATTACAGTGTATTACATGACACATTGAACTACTAATACATCCCCTCTCTTGTTACACAAGAAAGGAGAATAGGGCGGAATTTATTGATTTATTTCTTACAGATATTTATGTAGCGCTCGCAATTTATGCAGTGCTTTACATACTGCACATTCACATCAGTTCCTGCCCTCAAGGAGCTTACACTCTAAGGTTCCTATATCACATGCAAACATGCAAGGGCCAAATTAGACAGGAGCCAATTAACTTACTAGCATGTATTTGGAGTGTGAAGGAAACCAGAGAAGCCCACGCAAGCACAGGAAGAACATGCAAACTCCTTGCAGATAGTGCCCTGGTCAGGATTCGAACAAGGGACTCCATTGCTGAATTTAAATGTCATAAGAGTCTATCCAACTGATAGAGCCTTTATTGGCTCTAACAATGGACCTTTATTTTGCAGTCAGGTATATGGGTCACCAGGCAAAAGAATACTGGGTGAATATTTCTCCAATCCTCTCATAAAAGCTGTGTTTTGATTGAAAGATACCTCTTCAACAAAAAAAAGTGGAGAGGTAAACCCAGAACACTGTGACAGATTTGTGAGTGACAATACACGTTCGTTAGGGTTCAATCAGGAACAACACCCATTAAAGATTACAAAGTTCTTTAATAAGATGGGGCAATTCCAAAAGCTTCAATAACCTTATTTTGCCAGCACAGAACTTGGTAATGAGAAAATAAAGCACATAGGTAAATTGTGGCATTTTTCTTAACAGTTGTTGATTAAACAAAATCTGAAATTGAAGAACATCCAGTTTAGCCCAAGGCTTTTCTATTCCACAGCAATGAATAGTTTAGAAACTATTGTACAACAGCAGCAAACAATTTAATATTTCAAAGCTCTTTGTGGCTGATTTAAGTAGTTTTACAACATAGGACTCATATTCTATTTCTCATCACCCATTATCTTCCTGCATGTAAGGTGGCTTATAAAATCTTTCAAAACATTGGCTATTATAATATTTTGCTCCTGCATTTCACATTTTATTGCTGTCTTTTATCATCGCTGCAGATGCAACACCACTTTCAATCTGTGTTAATCTCCACATTAATCTGCACTTGTTTTCTGCCAAGTGTAAAAGTTTAAATTCCAGGAGTGCTGGGAGAGTTTATCTATGCTCAGTTTAAGAGGCATGCTATCTATTTTATAGTAGTTTGTTCCCCTTTTAACCTGCTATTTATTGGAGAGATCGGCAAGTTCTAAATTATGAATAGAAATAACTTAGTCATAGTCATATCAGGTGAACAAAATTTAATGTAGACTTTTTGTATGTGATCCTTAGCTGCATCCATCCTGGTAGTAAGAATTCTGTAAAGTAAAATAATGCAAATATACCTCAATAAAAATAGCATCTTAGACTATTTTAGACCTTATCTACTGCTAGCTCCCATAAAGTGGGCATAGACAGATGACTCCTGGCTGAATAACTGATGTGGGTGTCTACAGATTTAGGTCTATGAGACCATTTCACAGAATGGGGTCAATTCACAAAGCTCAGCGTTATTGGAGTAGAAGTTAATTTATCTATCCTTATTTTACCACTCCTTATTTTACTGGCTGAAACATGCAATTCACAAAAGCCAGAATCGTGAATGCACACGTAATTTAACGTTGCTTAAAAGAGAACTATGGGGTCAGGGCTTTTCCCCATAGTTCTCCTTAGGGTAACGGGAGGACACAAACTAGCGTCCTCCCGTTACCCTAAGCTCAGTATACTGAGACGCCGCAGCCGGAGCGGATCCCAACATCGATGTCATGATCCACCCAGCTGCGTGAGTGACAGCTGGCTCTGCCTATCTAGAGGCAGAGCCAGCTGTACCCGCCCCCTCCCCTGTCCGTTCCGCCAGTCAGCGCTGGCGAATCGGAGCGGGGAGGGGGGAATCCAGCCCCTCCCCTGTCATGGCAGAGAGCCGTGACAGGATCGAAAGGTGAGCGAACGCCGGTATCTGTTCGCTCACCTGCCGATCTACTGAGCCGACCTGTGACAGTCTCATTGTCACAGGTCGGCTAGAACTATGAGGTGAGTGGAAATCACTCATCTCATAGTTCTCCTTTAAGCAAGTGTTATTTTAACATCACAGACTTTATTTAAATCTATTACTGTGATAAAATAACACCCAAAACGTTATTTTAACACTTTTACAGTGCATTTTGGTAGCAGAAGGGGTGGAGCAGATGCCTACATGACTGTTACTTTCACTTTGACCACACAAAGGGATTCCACATATAAGCAAGGAATATATTCCATATTCGCCACATGCATACTAATTTTAAATTTGGTGGAGAGGAAATCATATAGAAATAACAATAACATTTTTTCTGAACAGAATGAATATATTCATTTATACATTAGATTTATTTACATCTACATCTGTTGACAATCAGACAGTGTAGGGAGGGCAAGCAGTTCTCCTTACCAGCTATAAAGCCTGTCTTGATATTAAATATGTTGCATGGAACAATCCACTTGCTCTACAACCCCACTGAAGGGTGTCCCGGGGACATTTGATTTTTCGTGTCATGTGAGAATTGCCACTAACCTCTAACTATAAAAAATCATCTACATTTGTAGAGGGATAAAAACTGTAGAAATGACAACTACATGCCGCATTCTTCTTCTGTACGCAAAAGCATTATGCCATGTGAAGATGAAGAAAAAAGGTTCCATTTCTATCTACCTCATGTCATCTCAGTGCAGCAAGCATCAGATAACGCCTGAAATCTGTCATAACGCCACCCTGAAGGAGGTAATAAATCTACGTCTCAATAACGAGTGATAAAAGGACCTTTTCTTTTTGTGAATTGCATTTCAAGCATATTTTATCACTCCAGTTGTTAAAATAACATCTGAATAGTTAAAATAACGTCTGAATAGTTAAAATAACATCTGAATAGTTAATTTACCACTTCTTAAAAATAAGAAGCATTATTGAGTTTTGTGAATTGACTACCTTTACACAGCAACTATATAACAAGCGGTATCAATGAAATAACGGCCGAAATGAAGAAAATAAGCTTTGTGAATTGACCCCTATGTCTATAATTTGTAGGACATAATGCCTGTATGCCATCAGCAAATGTTTGTTTTTGTGGGTACACATGCCCTGCTGATTACTGAAGATTGCAAAAGAGCAGAACATTCTGGCTCATATTTGTGCTCACGGTCAAGGTATAAAGTCAAGGAACAGTACTGTCTGCACACTGGAACCATTGCCACCTTTATATAATTTTGGTTGCCAAATACAGAGGTATTAATTACAGTTGCTAGGGAGGTTTAGATACCAGTTCAGATACCAGTACCGATGATGGGACCAACTCTTGTCCTGATCCCTATTTTGCATCCAAAATATAGGTGATATGCCTTTTTTACTACTGCCGTCATTCTGCACTTTTGAGATGCAAATGTAACCTCACCACAAATGTAGCAGAAGGTATCTGTGTTGTTTACACAGTGGCTTGTGAGGGAAAATATCACGCAACTGTTCCTGGGAAATGTCAGGCAATTACACTTTCACAAGCCACCAGTTGTAACTGTATGATGCGTAGATCTGACCAAGACAAATGTACCTTGCAATAAAAGAACAATAAATTACAGTTAGGTAATAGTCTTTATTCTCAAAGTGAAGATAAATGTATACACTTCCATGTGGTACCATTTTCATTGTTCCACCGCACTTTGCCGAGATGTTACGAGGCATCATGATCATCAGACACCTCCCTCCCTTGTAGGCAAATATACTCGCCTGTGTATAAATCTTTATTGTGAAATATCTTGAAAACTTTAGCCAACCTTTATCACCTGTTTTCTAATTCATCTAATCATAATATGTAAGAATTAACATATTTTATCTCGGAGATTACTAATTTCCCAAAATTTGTAGACCAGTGTACTTGGCATTTTTACGAGAACTAACAGGGTTGCAGCGGTTGCAGCTGTGACTGGGTCCTGCCGCTCCACCACTGTCCTGAAATCATCTCTCTGTATTGTTTTAGAAAAACTGTCAGATGACACTAAACAAAACTCTATCAGTAATTGGTATCTGTGAGTACTTGGACAACTATCAGTACTTGGTCTGAAAAAAATGGTATTGGTGCACCCCTAATATATATATAGTAAACTTCCCATTATCTGGCATTCAAGCAACTGGCACTCTCAAGCAACCGGCAAAACAAAAACGAGGATATAATATGGCCTCGATTTTTTTCACTGTTGCTTGATAAAAATAGGGAGACTAAAAAATGTTGTCAGCAACTAAATTTATTTAGTTGCTAATGAAATTCTTTGTTTACATTTTGCTGCTGGCCAGCGGCTAGATTCCGTGGTCAGCTCTAGAATGTAAACATTGGTAGGTGCTGGATAACTGTAGTTTCTGGTTGCTTGAGAGTTAATAGTAACTCTCAAGCAACCACTCCACAGCGCCCCCCCTCCCACGGCCCCATTCACCTGCCGGCTAGCTTCAGGTGAATGTCAGCAGCCAGGAGCAAAAGCTAGTCTGCTATTTGCTATTTACAATTGTGGGCGTTCTATTGCAGTTTGAAATAGCCAATAGCAGGCTGGCTATTGAAAACCTGCACACCAAGCAGAGGAGTGGACCTGAGAAAGAAAGTTCTCACTCAGGTCCGTTCCTCTGCTCAGTGTGCATGCACAATAACCAGCCTGCTATTGGCTATTGCAATTGGAAATAGCCAATAGCAGTCTGGCTAATGCTTCTGGCTGCTGACATTCACCTGACACTAGCCAGCAGGTGAATGGTTGCTTGAGAGTTTCTATTAACTCTCAAGCAACCAGAAACGTCAGTTATCCGGCACCTACCCTGCTTTCTGATTGGCCGGGAGGCTGGCTCCATGCTCCCTCGTCATCTCATGACGAGGGAGCATGAAGCCAGCTTCCCGGCCAATCAGAATGCCGGGCCCTGCGTCATTACACGGCGCCCGGCTTCCTGGTTGGCTAGCTTCCCGACCAATCAGGAAGCCATGGAAGCGCGTCATTCCCGACCAATCAGAAAACCGGGCACAGTGTAATGACGCGCTGCCCGGCTTCCTGCTACAGGAAGTACTCGTGCTAGGCATCGGAGCATTTGGGCGAGTTCGGTGCATCCCTACTTATGATAAAATCTTCTTTCCTATATGCATCTGATGTCTGCTTATCCTATGTTCAGTCCTCAAGGTAAAGAGTTAGTTTGCTAGTCTTTATATTGAATCTTGGATATATTCTTCATCGTCAGATGTCTTGTTTTTATTTAATGGACTTGCTCTTTTGTAAGTCAGATTTTCTATCCCTTTTATTAATTTATTGGATCATCTTAGAATCCTATCCACAATATGTAATCCTGTCCCTCTTACAATACAATACCCAAAATTGTACCCATATTCAAGATGTGACCTTATAATTTACACAACTGCAAAACTATTCTATCATCAAGTGTTCAATGTCAATGCAGACCCATTATCTACACAGTAAGGGGAACCCTACTGAAAGATGTAAAGCTTTCCTGAGAAGTGTAGGCTGACATGGTAGAGCACTGTTCATGGTAGAGCACAGCACCATGGAGCAGGTTAGATTTGGGAGCTGGATCTGTGCAATAAAAACCACATGGAAGCACACCGGAGGAAGGAGGCCAAGGAAACTGGACTAGGGTCACCTAGGAATGGATAAAACCTGGGAGCAGGATCAGGATTTGCTGAAGTAGTAGAATAGTCCCATTGGAGAGCAGGTAATGTGGGATCCCCCAAAGCACAGACTCTAAGGAATAGCTGGTGTTCACCAGACTCCCCCTCATGGGGGTTTGGGCATACCTAGGTGCTGACCCCAGGTCACGACCTCCCTGCTCAAGCACCACGGACTATGAGTTGGAGGTCATCAGAAACAGTCCAAAGGTCAAGGCTGACTGTGAGCACTAATGGTCGGGGCAAGCCAGAGTTCAGAGAAGGCAATCAAAGGGAGGAGAACGCCACAGAGACTGGCTATGGCCATTCTCTGATAAGCCGAACACTGTCAGGAGACAGGCATCACTCTGATTGGACCCGGCTGCGACACTTTAGGCAAAACAAGGAAGTGTGCATGGCTGCGCGCACAAGCAGAGGTGGCACTGGATTTAGGAGGGTGAGTAGCACTGACACTGCTTAGCTTACAGTTAAAAAAAAATCTAAAATCCTTTTCCAGCTCTTTTTACCCATATATTACAAATATGTTACAGTGCTGATGTCTATAATTCTTGCATCTGACTATTGATTCACAGGGGTGGGATATCAGCAATGGGCATTAGGAGGGCTTGGGCAGAAGTCAAGGCCACATGTATTTCTTGGGTCTAGGATTAAAGGGAGTTTCACCTGACCACAGGGTTCAATTTCAAGACACACAAATACCTGTGACTACAATTTTAGGGACTACAAATTTGCTGCCTTTGTTATAAGCCATGTTATTTTCTTTTTTTTAATGCAGTTACCTTTTTTTTATAAACACATAATTGGATTTAAAGGTGTAGTTTATACTTGCTTTAATCTAGAGCACATGTTTGTATATTACTACAATTTCTACATAGTTGATTTGCATACAATAATGATAAACAGTATCAAAATAAAAATAATCTAATTTCAAATGTGTATAAAAAGAAAACCAATGTGTTTAATGTATTCATATTTTCAAAGGTATTAGATGCAGTTTTATAGTACCACAAAATAAGAAGTGATACAAAAGGACAATCACATAATCCAAGGTGTGGTTTATTCTCTTTTGTTCATAAAGTGCCATGTTAGATGAGAAGGACAAAGCCAACAGAGAAACTCTAGACAGGAAGTAATAAATGCAGTTTTACAGTAATTTCATGACTGACTTCCAGATCCTTCGGCAGCTTTGTGAATAGACCCCTTAGACTTATAAATTATTATTGGACAACGTCGCAAGTTGCAGTGCAGTTTTATGTGACAGTGCTTTGCAAACAGTGTTAGCTCTGCACAAGGTGGACTTTGCTGTCACTTGCAACTAGCGTTGTGTATGTTGCTCTGAATTAGTGATATTTGTAAAGTTTTTGTGAATGCTTAACATCTCTTCCTATATCTAGTGATCACACAAGCTTGCAACAGGTGTATTAACTAATATTTAGAATAAATAAGCTGTTCTAAGAATAACATAGATTGGAAAGGTACATAAGCTTCTTTCGGGCAGATTACAGCACGTTTGGCCGCATCGACTTCAATGGAAGCACATTAAAACGTACAACCCAAGCGTTTTACACGTTTCTGTGCGTGTCTTTGCCTATGCATGTCTAACGCGCATAAAATGTGCCAAACGCGCATAAACGTGCAAACCATGCGAGGGGGAAAACGTGCATAAAAACGCGCTGAAACACTGAAACACATAAATGTAAGACGATTTTAAATCAGCAGCTCTGCATGCTGATTTAAAATCGTCTTACATTTATTAGTTAAACAAACATGTTTTTCATTTACTTACAAATAGAGTTCATCTACTTCCTGGTCCAGTTCTGGCAAAATTATGCAAGTGCCAAAGCGTTGCATCTTGGGAAGGTTACATGAGCAGAGCATTGCTGGGAAACCTCATCTGTAATCTTATGAGATATCAGGGAAAGGCATTTTCCTCCCCTGAGATGAAGTGCATGATCACATGTCCTAGTCACAATGTCTAGTCACTTGTCTAGTCACAAGTGCCAGAGTTCAAGGAAGTAAATGGAGAGCTAGTTATCCGCCCTTGCTTAATATGGTCACTGCCAGAAAACTGGGAAAGAAAAGATAAAAAAGATATACAGAGCCGGCAATTATCTAGAAGTCTGTGTTTGTAGATTGCCATTACTTAACATTTCTAAAGGTGTGTTTGTTGTTATTTTAAAGATATGGGTAAAGGTCCACTTTAATGTACTTAACACTTTGCACCATGCAACTGAATGCACCTAGCACTCTCCAACTGCACACCAATGCATGTTGCACTCTGCAGCTCTTACAAATTCTGCAACTCAAGCAGTTGGAAGCACTTGTTATCTTATAAGGAAATTTTATAATGGGTGGATCCTGCTCCTTTACCCTTTAGGTTAGTATCTGTCTGTCTATGGTCAACCTAAGTGCACCTAGAGGCATCCGATGACTGTCATTTAACATCTGCATTATTTAAGGAAATAGATGACAATCAGGGTGTTAAATGTCTACATCACTCTAGCAGGCACTCTCAGCAGATCTCTGTCAGGGATAGGTTGCTGGAATTTTTAGCCTAGCATATTGTTCCCCAGATAAGAACAATGCCAGAAGTCTCAGCAAATAACATGAGCGGACACACTTTTGGGTATGTTTGTTTATCTGGATATCGGGGGTGGGCGGGACCTTAATAAGATGACCATCAATAATGATTTTTTTCATTAATAAATCAATAGACAATAAACAAACGGAAGTAATACACAGCAACTAATTTGATTCAATCTTTTACTTATTAGGAGTAAGTAATTCTTACAACATTCAGGACATTAGTATTACACTTTGCACTGTCCTAGCAAAAAAAAAAAATACCTTCATACAATAATCTTCATGAACATCAAGTATCTTTAATAATGTGTATTTAACCTCTGTTTGTTCTTTCAGAATTCCATACCTTGAAATGTTGCTTTGTTTTAATTAACCAGGATGGTACAGTGGTTACACAATGTGGAATTAGAAAAGAGTCATTATTCTCATAACAACTTTACACATGCATTAATAGCAAAATAGAGAGGTCATCCATAGTTTAATTCCCTGCTTACAGTTCTTACTTAATTATCAATCATGTTCTTTTTACACAAACATTGCTTGTATCCATCCTGTTGTTCCTCATCCTTGACAGGTTCTTGGCAAATAAGATACTATTGTAGTTTCATTGGTTCAAATACATAAGAAAACTGTGTTGTTGATTACTTACGTTCCAGCTCCATATTAAAACGATGGAGTGGTAGCCTAACCCAAGGAGAAATGTTGGTGCTGCCCACAGGCATGGCAGTTTGGTGGTGGGACCAAGCCAACCAGCAATGCCTGTGAGCTGAGCTCAGGAAGTGGATCATCTCTGATACTTGGGTCTCTAGATTCAGCACTGGGGTCTACAAGATCATCTGGATTGTTTACACATGTCCTAGTCACATGTGCCAGATTTTCAGGAAGTAAATGGAGAGCTAGTAATCTGCCATTAGTAAACATGGCCACTGGGATTCTGGGAGAGCTGATGCTCCCAAATCCCTAAATAATACACACCTGCTTTGCACTGTGAGACCCAGTGACACCAGAAGCAGGAATCAGAAAGCTCCCGGAGTGAGTATTTTTTTATGTTTTTTTCTTATTTTGTTATTGCATTAACTTAGTGTGTTCTAATTTCAGTTGGGTTCTGTAAACTTAATAAGCCTTGTATTTTAGTACAAGGTTCGCTTTAACATGTTTAAAATAATTTCAAATTTAATTTTCAATTTTTTTGAATTTGCAGTTTTTGAGATTACAATATGAAGTGGTTGTAATGAGGCTGCAAAAGATCAGAAGTACGTTTATGCAAAAATGGATGAAAACATGTGAAAACTGATTTTTATTAACCAAAAACGACAATTGTATGATACACTGTGACACATACAAGTAATAGCTACCACTGTGTGTTTTAACGGAAACACGCACAGTTCCCACCAAATGCTGTGACTATTCTAAACTTAAGCAATGCCTGTGATGCTCACTGATCCCTCCAGACAGGAATATGACAGGTTTTACAATATGGTAGCGGTGTTCACAGAGACAGGGATTCTTTAAGGTCTTATTTAGAGCATTGAGATAAGCTTAACAATTTTAAAGAATCGTTTTTGATAAAGGAAAAGGTGCACAAAAATATAAAGAAAAGATGTTATGCAAAAGAGAGACAAATAAGAATGGAATCAGTTAGCAAAGGTTTGGGTTCTATGGGTTCCAGCAAAGTCCAGTCAAGTATGCAGAAAATGGATCTGGGATTGGCTCTATCAAAGTAAGGCAGATGTTCTTGTCTAGATGTTAAATGAGAGCTGAAGCTGCCTCCTGCAGCACCTTTTTGTGGGCCCTCTAGAGGGCGTCATGGAGCCCACATGCTACCATCTGATAAGGCATAGATCATTGTGCCTTATGAAATTAGCTTTGTATAGATACCAGACTTGAAATACCTGTGGTGTATGCCCCCCTTAGAAGGGGTAATGTGTGTCTTTGGCACTCTGTACCTCCTAAGCCAGGAGTGCTTGGTACATCTGCATTCAGTTTCCCATGACACATAGAGTATATCTATATCTAAACAGCCATCCGTCAAACCTGAATAAACATTTTAGATGCGTTAGCAGCAGACTATGGAAAGATTTTTTTTGAAGACCCTTCAACAAGAAAACATGTATGTTTGATCTGTTTCTGATTTAAGCATATCCAGAAGTAGCTTATTTCAACAGACTGAGGGGACAACAGAGTTTTCTAATTTGCTTTGGGGGGCCTAAGACCTCATTACAGTCACACACACCCCCCCGCCCCCTTCCTCCTAGACCACAACAAACGTGCTTAAACTGTGAGTGAAATTGGCACCTATTGTATAACTTACATATGTTCATGCAGACATTCATCGCATTGTTCAGTATTTTTGTGATTACAGACCTCTGATAATGGCAAGGAGTCTCCCCAAATCATGGGCACACACACACGACTAAACATATCCTTTTGATTTAAACAGACATATTTTTAAAAAAGATGCCTACAAAAGGGAAGATAGTGAAGTGAACAAAGGTGTTTGTACAAACATGCAAAATTGCATCAGGTAAGAAAGATGAAGCTTTAGAGTGGCTGGTTTTATTCATATGTTAACAGCAGTGCGGACAGTTAATTTTCTCCTAATCAGGCTCAGCCAGACAGCAACAACCAGGGATGTCATGGGACCTAAAACATATAAATAGTCCCAAAAAATGGCTGAACCTAATGTATTTTTAAATACTTTCCCAATCTGTATTTACTAGACTTCTGTAATCTATAGTAGAAAAGGTAATAGGAGAGGAAGGGGCAGTTCTGTTAGCCAATTAGGCTTTCCTGCCTAGCACAGTTCTGTGCATTTAAGAAATGGTGTTGGTCAACTAGAGGAGTGAACAGAAAGAGGACCTTTTCAGTCAGCTGCTGTACCTTTACGATTCAACCACAGTCTTGGCCAAGATGTATTGCTTGGACCACAGAGAAGAAAAATAAAATGTTTAGGACCTTGAAAAGTGTTTGTCAGGATGTCTGAATTAGAAAACTGGCTTAACAATATGTATATTTGTTGTCGGTTAAGACAGTTCACACATATAATATGTGTTTTCAACTCTGTAGTTGGTCGTTTGCCTGCGCTTATACTATAAAATGATGAAATAAGAAGAGTGGCAATATAGCATGTAGGACATATTTTAAATAAATGTAACTCCGGTGGGTTCCATCGCACTCCTGACCTGATATAACCCAAGGTATTGGGTGGGTGCTGAAGTGACTGCAGATGCCGCTGCAGATCAGGAAATACTCAAGAGAAGTAATTCACACTCCAACATAGTTTCTGGCAATGCTTCTTTATTGACAAAAGTTGTGTCACATTGTATAGCGAACTGTATTGGTCCCTTCCTCAGGCAAACAAAGTGATACCATCAACCAAATAGTGCAGACATATATACAAAAGTGGAAAACCGATAAACCAATCAAAATCATCATCTCCTGATGTCACATTCCCACAATTATATGTAAATATTATTGTTCTACTTGTAAAATGTTAAAGATCCATAATATTTAAAACAAAAACATCAACTATAAGTACCTCAGCGTGGTGAGTACATCTGCCCCTTTAAGCCTTCTGGAAACCGCCACAGTCACGCTGCAGACACTTTCAGTATCATGGCTGTCAAAAAGCTGGTGCCGCCTCGCACACAACCCTGTGTGGAATAGGAGGTGGCTCAGCACCATGGTAACCATGCTCCGTCTGCCAGCTTGGATCCGGTGTTCTATCGAGAATGCCGACCCAGTCGAATTTTCCGGCGTCACCATCTGCGCTTGCGCACAGACGGGATTAATGAGGAAACCGGCATTTATTTACAAAGTATTAATTTGTAATTGTTAATTGTGACCGTTAATAATATGCCATTCATGGCAGTAAATGATGGATGGCATTTTATGCACATTCACAATTAACATGGTAAGCAATTACATTATTAAGTAGTTGCTTACCACATTAATTGTGAATGTGCATAAAATGTCACCCATCATTTACTGCCATGGATGGCATATTATTAACGGTCACAATTAACGATTAAGACAAAATACTTTGTAAATAAATGTCTGTTTCCTCGTTATTCCGGTCTGTGCGCAAGTGGAGATGGTGAGGTTGGCAGATTCGACTGGGTCGGCGTTCTTGACAGAACACCGGCCAGCTCAGCGGGCGCCTGCGCACCATCCTCTAGGGCTGGTGCCTGCGCAGTAGTCGCCTATTCATCACTCTACCGTCCTGTGTTGGAGTGCGAGTGACTTCTCTTGAGTAATACTTTAAATAAATGTCCAAAAAAAATCTTAATTACAGTTCACATTAATTGCAGAATACAGTTTTTATACATAAATGAGAATGGACATGTTATGATATTGTAAGCTTGGGGACCTGTAGAAAGAATGTAATTGTTTCTTCTGCCAGTACATTTTCTAACGTCCCATAACTGATAATCTGAAACTTATGTACCAATATGGACTGCTTTCTTCCAGTTTAGAAATTTTAGATTAGGTTCACAGATTGCTGAGGATAGTAGAAGGTGCACTCATCCTCTGAAAATTGTTTATCCCATACTTTCATACACTCAGCAAGCTTCCACATTTGTTTGTAATGAACCACTTTGTGCGATTTAGTGCATTAGGCAACCACTTCAAATGAATAGGCAATCTTAATGCAACACATTTTAATGCGCTTTCCCTATCACAGCACAATATTGTGAATGGGCTCTTACAAATAACTTCTCTTATTTGGTCCCTTTGTTCTGTTGAATATTCCATTGAAGGAATTTTGTTGTATTTATTTAATAAGACTAAAAAATATCTGTTGATTTTGCCAGAAATCTTGCAGGCTAATAACGTCCTGTGCTCTTCGCCTGTGCTGACTATTATCACTTATATTGTTCTTACTTAGCTTTAAGGACTACACAACCATGTCCATCTATGTTACGGACAATAGGATGAAGACGGACTTCTGTGGCCCTATCTTGTTTCTGTGGTCCTGATTAGGGTGAGTGAACATTGTCATCCTAAGGTACTGGCAGAATCAGCAGGTGAGAATGCAGCCATCTCACCTAAGGATTGAAACAAATAAAAAACACAAAAGATAAAGCGCACTCCTGTAGGGCAGACAGGCTTCAAACAGGTGGCTGTTATGTAAAGGTGTGCAGATCTCCTTGTTACAGGGAGAGGACCCTGTCTATTGGAAACCACGAAAACAAACAAAAGATCAGGAGCGCAACTACCAAAATTCCTTGTGTGTGAGTAGGTGAGTATGATCTCATCTCTGTCCTCATCTATATGTCCACTGGTCCCTGCGCCGGATCATACTCACCTACTCACACACAAGGAATTTTGGTAGTTGCGCTCCTGATCTTTTGTTTGTTTTCACCTAAGGATTGGCAAGTTTCAATGTATTACACTTTTGTTTTTTGTATTAAATGCACTTTAACCAGATTGTACATTCATCTTTGGTATTTTCAGTAAAGGAATCTTCAATGTCAATTACATTTACAAATGATATGCAATTTTCAATAAGGGGAAGCTCAGTCTGTCCCTGTTCTTTCTATGGGGACAGACAGTCTCCTGTCACTTTGAAACTAACAGAGAAGCTTACAAAGGCCTGCTACACAGAGACATCATAACAGGTAATAAATATTTGTTCTAAAAATATTTTTCTCAATATGCTGCGTGAATAGGAATATATAATAAACATGTAGTAAGATTTTCTCAAATTTAAATGCAAAAGTGGAAATACACTTTAAATTTCGCTCACAAGGAAACAATCACTTTGCTAGGTGAACAGCCTTCTACTCCTTTAGTAAATCAGCCTGACTGTCTCAAAAGATATGAAAGACAGAAAAAAAGGACAAAATAAATAAGGAAAATATTTATTTTTGTTCAAACAGAGGCAATGTGAAAAGTGTGGTAACCCATCACAATCAATCAGTAATTGTCCTTCCCTAATATGACTAAAGTAAGCTAAAATTTGATTGGCTCCTATAAGTGTCTGCACTTTGCACATGGTAACTGCAGTTTGCGCTGGGTTATTGCATAAATTTGTTGGGATTATTAGACACTTTCTTCTCTAGTGATTTGTGGAGCATTGCTAAACTATTAAACTAAAGGCAATCTCTGAGAAAGCGGTGTCATGTTTTATACCATATCTTGAATACCAAACATAGTATATGAAATCATGAAACTAAGGTTTATCTGCAAAATTCAAGCTTATATGTATTCCACGTAGCAAATACAATACTTATATTAGCTGTTCATAGGCAACAGAATGTGAATACAGGGAATCAGTGTAATTGCAACCTCTCTTCTATGGGAAGCGTGGTTTGCAGTATAATACGAGATTTATCACACCGAATGATGTACAAATGTGTCTTAGCCCCAGAAAACATACTTGTGGACCATTATAATAGAATGCTTCCAGTTGACCACCATTGGTCACTGCCTTGTAACTAAACCCACATCACTGAGACTTTAGATGTGAGTCTCAAATTAGCAGTGCCTCGAGCAGTGGTAAAGTTGGCTCTGCGGTATTTAGAATTGACATAGTTCCCGTAAATGTACGCTTGCTCGAATTAACCATTCAATTGCCAAATGAGGCAATCCTTGGCAGATCACGCAAGTCTAGCTACCAATTTGGAAAGTAGAACAGAGTCGTGTGACATATAAATCCTGAAAATACATCCAAATAAATAAGTACTTTGTAAGCTCTTCTTTTTGTATTTGTGTATATTGTATATCTGGGTTTGCGTGTATTAATGTATAGCTATAAATAAATGATCCAGAATCATTTTTGCTCTCCCATTCTGCTATTCAACAAACATACAAAGAGCTGTTTATCACCCAAAATAGATAAGATGAAAAGAGATCCAAAAGCTACAACAAACATCTTTATGTTCAGTCTTTACATGCTATAGGGGTACGTGTGGAACCTTTAGTACAGGAAAATATTGTCTTTAGTAGTAAGCTCATTTAGGATTTTGCTTTAATTTTAGGCTACATGCACACAGCCATAAGACATTTACTGATCATATACCCATATTTTTTTTTCTGGCCCCAAAAAATGCTGTGTGAATATTAGTAAAATGCCCGTATTGAGACCTATAAAAACGTATGTGTTTAAATGCGTACATTTCCCATTCCATTCCTCCCGCTTTGTTTTCAATGTCATTTTCTTGTTAGGACTTCTTTTACGCACTCACGTGTATGTATGTATATTAATGGATTCAATACATTTTCTATTTTGTATTTACAGATTTGAACGCAGAGCATGTTTGTGCACTTGTGTTCATGGCCCAATTGAACATATACCTGTATTCTAAACCAAATCAACCAAAAAATGCTTCGCATTGCGGTTGTTTGTTTGTTTTTTTACGGCTGTGTGCATGAGGCCATAGTGATCATTACCAAGAATTTTTTTTCAGCTAGAAAAAAACCATAGTTGTAGGATCAGTAAATTACGGCCGTGTGCATGTAGCATGCCTTACTGTGCTAGGTAGAGTGAAACAGTGTGGAGGCTTTTATTGTAGTTAAAAGGAATATGTATTAATTGGCTGAATTATAAATACTTGAGAAAATGTGCGCAATTGGCCATAGCAACCAATCAGATGCATCTTTTTTCATTGATCTCCACTACGAAAACTAACAACTGCAAATGAATTGTTTGTCAATGGAAACAACAAGCAAATAAACACAGATATATACAGTATATATACTGTATTTGTACATATATATATTAAATTAAAGTACTAAAAGGGATTTTTAAAAACTCTCATGAAAGGAAAACATTTGAGATGAAAATGATTTTACATTTCAACGCCATAAAGAAGGGAATTAATGTGGATTCTGGTTTTCTGACACACTACCAGAACTTTTTATGAATCTACAGAACGTCACAATATTCATGTATGTGGTATATATATATATGATCTGTTTAGGGTTTATTTGTCATCCTACGTTTATTTTTTCTGTCTTTTGATTATCAGGAGGCATTTTTTACTCCCAGGTCCAACATTTATGACACCCCACTAACCCCCCCTCCTCTAACAGCTTTCTCCTGTCTTAACTGACAAACTGTCATGTTGCTTAGTATTGCTTCTGACCTGAAGAAGAGAGGTTCACTCTCGAAAGCTTGTCTTTTATATATTTTGTTAGTCCAATAAGAAAGGTATCATTGCACACTGCAATACTGCGTTTTGGGGTTGGTTTACTGAAGGAGTAGAGGATGATCACTTTGTAAAGTGAATGATAGTAAATAAGGGTAATCTGTTTTCCCTTTAAATACCCAATCCTATGCCCGAGAAATTAAAAAAAATTGATTTTGCTGCACATGATTGGTTGGCAGAAGTGAACACAGCTTTATCTTATTTACTAAGCTCAGTGAGCATTCACTTTGCTAGGTGAGCTGCCTCTAGTCCTTTAGTAAACCATCCCCAGTGTCTCTGTCTGCTCTGAAATACCGCAATACTGGTTAAAGAAGCAAGATAGTTGCACTTACCCTGAATGTAGCATTGCAATATAAAATTATTTGGAACATTCAATGGTAGCACATTATATTAAAAAGCTTGAGAACTCTTACAAGTCAGAGTCCTTTTCCTTAAGATAGATTTCCCTTCATAAAAACAGGTTCAGCTCTTGTTAGGTAAACAAAGAGCCATATGTCAGAGGAAAACTGACAGGCTTGGTAGAATATTCCGAGGGCAAGTAGCAAGAGTCACATTGCATTCAACCTCTGCACCCTACCTGTGTCTATGAGCCACCTTAACCACAAAATAACAATGGACAATAGCTCACATTCAACAGCACAGTGAATGCAAAGTCATAGAACACTTTAATGATTTGTATTCACTTTTTAGCAGGATACTAATACATTAACAGACATGCATAGCTATTCATAGAGTGAGCTAGAGCTAATATCCCAATGGTAACTATTAACAAAGTTGATTCGGAATGTTTACTTACATGATACTATAAGCATAATTGGTGGAATTTATCAAAACTGGAGCATATAGAATCTGTATCAGTTGCCCATAGTAACCAATCAGCATCTCTTCATTTTTTTTACATCTAAACTCTCCAGACTCTGTCTGCTCCAGTTTTTATGAATTCCCTTCAATGTGGTTTCTGCTGTTTTAGATAAAGCCTATTCTTTGAACAGTCAACAAGTGATCAAAAGAAGGCAAGAAGAGGCACTGAGAAGACAGAAGCTGACCGGATCAGGACCAGGAAATGTTATGGATGTTAGAGAGATGATGAGCTTTCACTATAAGGCCATGTGAAAATAATGTTTGTAAGCTGCTAACTTGGTGGAGCCCAAATCTCCTGCATTTACCCTTTTTGTCCAGTGAACACTTAAATGTTTTTCACTTACTATAATTCATTATAACTTTGATTTCATTGGAGCATTGATGACAAATTCCAGGACCTAAATAATTCAGCAGCCAAAAGAGGACTAGTTTGTGTCACTCCACTTTTAAGGCTGGATACCTGAATCCAAAAGCTACTGATGTCCACTATTAGAGGTATATTTAAATATCTTAAGTTCTATCTACATATTATGTATCTGTCTATTTCTATCTATAAAGGATCTAATATATATGTGTGTGTGTGTGTGTGTGTGTGTGTGTGTGTGTGTGTGTGTTTGATTGACGTGTGTGTGTGTGTGTGTTTGATTGACGTGTGTGTGTATGCATGGGTCAATAGATAGATAGATAGATAGATAGATAGATAGATAGACAGACAGACAGACAGACAGACAGACAGACAGAAAGACAGACAGACAGACAGACAGACAGACAGACAGACAGATAGATAGATAGATAGATAGATAGATATTTTCATGTAAGATAAACATACTTGCATTCAGCTGCAGGAAACTTTCTGTAGATATCCATATTCATTTTTATGTATAATGTAAAATATAAAACATTTCAGCATCTATCACGATAAGGATAAAGGTTATTTGACATAACTAACGCTTCCCATCTAAACCTACATATACTGTACAGTACATCCTTCAAGATGTCATTAGAATCTATTTCTAATAAAAGCTACATTATACTTTATTATTAATGCATTTATTTATGTATGTATTTATCATTATTATTACTTCACTGGATGGCTAATAGTATCCCTAGACCAGATCCACATCCATGTTCTAAACCAAAAAAGTTGCATTTTCTGTATTATTTGTCATTTTACCACATGCCTTTTTGATTAATACTGTCATGCAAAACTAGAAGAGTATATTTAAAAAGTTTTTAAAAAGCATCCCCTATTGCCACTATGTGAGATGAACCTTCAGGACTAGGCAACTGAATGAAATCTGAGCAGTATTAAATATTATTGATAGGTATAGGATGGTTTATAGTTACAGTCATTGGGATGTTTTTTAATTATTAAAGAAGTATGTTTTACTACTGGGTATTTCATCAGACACACGTCTGTTCTGCTACCCTTGACAATCAATAATTTGCCCTGGCTTTCAATACTCAGTAATATAAAATATCAGGATAAGGCTTTTGGATGTAGTACATATTGCCTGTATACCGGTGTATATTACTTTGTACTAAGTCATTCTCCCATCATCAAAAGAAATTCGGAAGCTAAATCGTGCTTGTATTCCTAGATCCTAGAGTTCCAGGGGGTAGTGAGACCTTTGGTTTCAGAGAAGCTGGAGATTAACACTGAACCCGCAATGCATAATGGAGTAAAGAGAAATATTGGGGCTTTGACTGATCATTCAGAGGCTGATTTACATAAAATGTATAGAAACCTATATGTAAAATGTCCTATAGCAGATAGATGCATGTTGCTATCCCCATCTTGTGTCCCCCATGCTTAGTACATCTGTGTATTCAGCGGCTGTAACTGTTCACATGTTCTAGGGAATTTGCTGTCTTATACTAATTGTTAAAATGCTACAAAAGGCTATAACTGGTATAAAATAGATTGTAATTTAGAGTTTTTTACCGACAATGTGAGAGTCAAATCTTTTCCTATTACATGCAATCGAGATCCGCATCTGTCTTCACATGCTTCAACTTTGCAAACGTATTATTGCAGTCAATGTTGGACAATTTCATCATTATTACACATTTAATACATCTAATGGACAAATGTGTAACTGAAAACACAGAACTCGAGCTAAGCATGCATTTTTAATCAAAAGTTATTATTTTACAGGGAATAAAGTTAAAGTGCTGAAGTTCAGTTTTTTTAAATAAATGAAAATTAAGCCAGAGTTTACATACCAATAAAAACGTGTAAGTGTTAGATTTATATTTGTGGCACCGAACGATTTGTTTTACAAAAATCGCAAAATATATATGTTTTCAGTACATATAAAATATTATATTTTGTGACTGTGTATCCCAGAATTACTGTATTTGTTTCATTCATACTAATGGAATGATATATGTGTGATTTGAACGTATGACAAATACATACAAGCCACGTGTATATTGTCTTATAGTTTATTCCTGGTGTATAGTCTTACACAAACATTATTAATAATAATAAAAGATGGATTATAAATGGGCTGAAGTTACGATCTCCTCCTTGGCAGGTCTGTACACCTGTAACAAATACAGGAATCTGCAGCTGTCTTATGACAAGTGTGTGATAAACCACAAGAGTGGAATTAAAGGATATTACAGAGATTCTCCTAGGAAGCTATTAGCAGGCTGTGCAGGCTCTATTTTGTGTAAACCAAATACCTAAACCCTGACACACAGCTCATCTATGGAAGAGAACCTCACAGAATTTATAGGAAGACCTGAGCTCGGTACAAGCTGTGTGGAGGCATCGAGAACCATCGCTTGGGATAAGTCACTGGCCGATTTGACAATCACCTTTTTATTTGCTTCCTCAGCTTTTGGAATTTTTGCTACTAACAGTTCCATCACACATAGGGGGCCATAGATTAAAACAAGAAACCTCTATAATTTCTCATCATTTAAATAACCTTAGAACTCCCTCTCTATCTTGCATTGTGCAGGCACAGTAAAATGTCATTGTTTCTATATCCATTGATTCTATTAATATATTGTGTCTGCATCTTGTATAAGATCAGGTTGTGTAAGACGCGTCTCTTCTTGTCAGACAGAATGTGACAAACATGTCTAATAGTGACGACGATCTGTGATTAGTAGCTTGCTGCTTGTGTAATGCGTAGACTGAAATGACGGGGTATTTACTGACTTACATTCAACCTAAATTATACATCAGTTTAAACCCAGCCCTTTCTATAAAATCGGAAGGAAAATAATTAACATAGCATTGCGTTCAAACACTATACCCTGTCATCTGATAAACAGCATTTCTACGAAGGCATTCGAGAAATGGGAGCACAGAAAGTTCCAATATTCTTCATGTTGTAGAAGACCATATCTCATAGAGCTAAAGTTATCCTTCAACGATACTGGAAACAAAATCTGACAGTTTATTAAAAGATTGAATAGAGGAAATCTAGAAAAATTCTGATCTTCCAGACTTATTGTAGCTAAAAATTCACTGATTAATTCTGTATTTCTAATACATGCATTGTCATGTAAAAAAAAAAAAAATGTACATTTTTTGGTACATATGATATAGGAAATGTTATGATTACATCCCATCATTCATTTGGCCAATGTACCACAGATCAACAACTTATAGAAGACCAGGAGTCTTTTCCAATGTTATGGTCACATCTGCTTTCTCTCTGTTTCTATCTCTTTTTTATTTTTTTACTTCTAACCAATTTATTTGTGTTCTGTGTTTTACATTCTACATCTACATTTATTTGTTTTCTGTGTATTACATTCTATACATCTATTGACTAGTATTCTATTATATACAGTATATAACTTAACTAAATAGTGAATGTCACAAAAAGTTCCAGACACTTCCAGCAGAACCAATTTACTTTTACCTTTCATGGAATATTATTTCAATTGAATTTATGATATAAACTCTTCTCTATACAATGAACAGTAGGTAATAGTGTGGGTATGTATATATTTGTGAATTTGTGCATGTGTTTTTTTACATATACCATTGCATACATGCATATATATAAACATACAGACACATACAAAAACAAATATATAATAAATATTATATATTGTGTATAGTATTCCCCCTCCCTATTTCCTTTCTGTCAAAGTCAAGTTCAAGAATATTTAATTAGTGCTGCAGTGAATAGGGAGGGGGGCTTAACAGACAGTGAAGGGTTATTCCTTCCCTATGCTTCCCTCTAAGCCATCCTATAGATGAAAGAGCTTCCTAAAGATCTTCTCTTTCTCTGCATATTTTCCAGATTTGTTTGGAACTACAGAGTGATGTCACCTATGTCACCTATAAAGCAATAAATTTGTGTTCCTGATGATGGACAGCCGAGATGAGACCCTGCTGAGGTAGGGGAACTGGAATTTCTCATTAGCACAGGCCAGCTGTATTCAGGCTCATACTGTACATGTTTTTGTGACCAGCTGGTGTACAGCACTGCTAGTGCAGCTAAATCAGTATACCCAGCTCAGCATGAAATGTTACACTAAGCCTGCAAACCTCCACTGCTCAGCCAGCAAAAATAGCCACATGAAATGGGAATGCTGTAGAGGCTCCCTCACTGCTTAGATTAGTAGCGTCAAAGCCATATAAATCAGGGGTAAAGGGAACTATTTAGCATGTCAACAGTGTCGTCCCCATCATATAACATTCACAAATATGATATGATGAGAAGACGTCCTGGGCAAGCTTATCAGCGGAATCCCCATCAGTGCAATAGATGGTACAACATAAAAATAAAATACCATAATGGCAATTGAAGACAATCTGTCGCCAATAAATTGTTTTACATATGCAGCAGTTCACTAATTAGATTAGAAGTAACAAGTTTCCTCCAAGTCAGTCAGTGTACATAATAATGCTGCAACCAACGCCATGCACAATTCACTAGGGTAGGAGCCATGTTGAATAATTACCTGCAGTGTCCAGCCGCAGAGAACATGTAGGCACTAGGCAGCACTTTAACTCTTTAAAGTATATTTATAGCCAAAATGTTGTTTAGTGTTGGGTAGAGTAGGGAAAGTTACATTTCCTATCAGCTTATTATATGTTTTACTGTCTGTGTCCTGCTAAAGAGATTTCCCTTCACTTCTTGTCTTGGAGACAGAACAGGAAGAAAGATGGAAATCTTTATCCCTCACTTTCTTCCTCAGTCACAATGATCACCTAGAAAATTATAGGAGTGTTCCCTATCTTAAAAAATGAAACATAAAATGGTAAGCGCACTACTAATAATTATTTAAATGACAATTAATAGTGGTAATCGGTGTGCGGTTTCCTTTAACAGGGAGACGACCCCTGTATATGGAACAAACATATACAGGGGTCTTACAGACAGCAAAAAAAACTTGGATAAGGGTTTACCCTTTCCCACTCTATTCAGAACCCTTCCCCACTCTATCCAGAACCCTTCCCCACTCTATCCAGAACCCTTCCCCACTCTATTCAGAACACTTCCCCACTCTATCCAGAACCTTTCCCCACTCTATTCAGCAGTTACACATATTATTTACATATTTCCAAAAAACATGTGAACCATTTATTTGCGCTGCAAGCCCATATAATCTAGTGGAAACTTCCTGGCACTTTTTGTTGTCCTCTTCCTCAAGGGCACATATCATCCACTGTTTTGGATACAGCACATAGCAGCTACTCTTTTAAAGTTCTACTAAGGCTCCCTTTTCCTCCTCTTCCTCTTTATTGGCACACATTTGAGACGTTTGTTTGGACTACTAATGTGGATTTGTTTTCTCCACTTCATCTTATTCTGCCAAATTCCTGATTTCCTGCTGACTTGCTATTAGGAGATGGCAGAATTTCCAGGATGCTATCCCCAGGGCTGGTCCACAGACCTCCACAGACCTCTGGTGAGGAGAGTGCTGGTGGTGAGGAGGAGGGGTATTGGGGTGCTGGTGCTGAGGAAAAGGGTTGTGATGCTGCCAGTGAGGAGTAAGAAATGGGCAGCTTCAAGGAGGACATTTCACCCCTCCCTGATCCAAGGGGAAATCATATAAGGATCTATGCAACCACCCAAGAGGGTGCCCACTCCGTGGTAGTTTGGCAAAGAACCCATTTACTGCATATCCTTATGGAAGTACCCCGTCTTTCACCCCCCCATGTTTGCCATAGTTTCCGTTACATGTATTACATCTGGTGTCCTGGCTCCACAGCTTTGGAAGCATAACTAAAGGGGGAAAAGCAAAGGGTTGGCTGGCTGTCCTCTTACAAGTTGGCTTTGGTTTGCCACTTGGCCCTAAAACAGGCAAAGCTGCCCTATGTGTACTGCACTTTTTAATGTTTATATTTTATATATTTTTCTTTTTAATTGTAAGGCCATCCATTCTTAGTTAAAGCTAACACGAGCAGGTACAAATTATACACAACAAAATGTAGTGATTTATTTCAGAGACAACATCCATAAATATTGTAAAGACTCCCTTCATGGTATGTAAGCACTTTTACATGGCTGTAATTTAAAAAGGAGAGAACTAGCAGGTTTATCATTTAAAAATAAAAATTAGAGTGAATTCTTTCACAGAAAAAAATCCCAAATTATCGTACAGACTCAATGCACCCTATGTAAACAACTTTAGTAGGCCACAGTTTAACAGGGAGACACCAGGCAGGTTTTAATCAAGGAAGCAAAATTTCAGTCTATTATTTCACCCACAACAACCAGATTTTAAATAAGACATCAACCTTACAGCATAATTATTTCACTGGAAAAGGCCCCCAAAATACTGTAGCACCTTCATGAACAGTATTTAATCACTTGTAAGCTCCATCTTGATCAGGACCTACACTAGCCATTTTAAAATCAAGAAATCCACATTAGAGCATAATTATTTAAAAAAAATATGCCTACATGCACAGTATTTATTCGCTTCTACTAGGCCCCATATTGAATGGCCACACCAGCCATTTTTAATTTTCAATCAGCATTCAAAAACACATGCAAAAGCCCGCTAAAGCCATGGACAGTCAGGCAACATGACTAGAAGCCAGATTCTTAATCCACACGGTCTTCACTAGCACCTCTATGGTGCCTAAATAAGGCGCAATAATGGCAAAAAATTATCCTGGCATACCAGTCGTTAGTCATCTGATACTGCAGCTGAATTTTTAAGTATTTATTTTTAGCTTAAGATCAATTATTTTGCATCTATAAACCAATATCAAACTACTGTATGTGCTCCACACATGCAAATAATATTTAAAATTCCAAAGTTTGAATGTAGGTAGTTTAGCTGGAAAGTATAAGTCCTTGCCTAGCACAACCCAAAATCAACCCAGAGAGTTAACGTTACAAAAATTAACACTTTAACAGCCTGCAGAAGGGACTTTAAGATGATTATGGTATTTCTGTACTTTATTACACTGATTATGGTGTATTTATTAAAGTTATAAGGTCTTTGGCAATGGGTGAATGATGTCTGGCTATGGAAAATTACATGTCACCGACATTTGCCTTACGTATACCAAAACCGTTGCAGGCATTTGTCTTAGCCATGCACATAAGGACTTCTTGTTAAAGTAGCTTTTTCTTAAGTAACACTCGGAGACCTATTTATATTGCTAAAAAGTGATTCAACTTCACACTTTGCTGCTATTCTGTCGGACTTTCACATGCGTCAACTGCAGGAAATGTGTGTCTTTAAAAATATTTTATTATCATATGCTGACAGGGCTATTGAAAAACACGTTATGATATTTGAAAAGGATTTCTTTATCTCAGATTGATGTTTTTTTATTTGTTTATGATTACAAGTAATGCTATATGAGAGAGTAAGGAAAAAGAAAGAAAGAAAAAGCATGGAAGGACAGAAGGAAGGAAGTTAAAGCATCACACCTTTTCCATGCTACCATTTATCATAATGAAATGGTCCTGTAAATAGGGCAGCAAGAAAAGATGAGGTATCACTAAAATAAAATAATATCACATTTACAGACCCTATTCTTTTTTCTTTTGTCTGGTCATTTGTGTTTAAATCCCGCCGCAGAACTGTGGAAGAAGGGTGTGTGGGCTGACCAGTAAAACAGATAAGTTCTAATCATTCTTTTTTTTTTTTTTTTTTTTACACTGCCAAACAGTACACTTGGGGAGCTCTGTATGCAAAGTAGCAATATCTTACGTAAGCCTAATGGGGAAGGGGGGGTGTTAATGAAGGAAAATAGGTTGTTCAATTAGGTTAGTAAACAAAAGTGAACATGCACCATTTCCTGAGAACCCATTTACACTATTGCATTGCTCCCCAACACACTAAGGCAAAACACGCGCATTGCAACATGCCACAACTCAATGCAACACACCATAGTGCAGTACAAATTTTGTGATACATCAAAGAGACCGTTTTGGTGCATGGCAACCCATTATAATAATGTAATTTTATAATGCTTGTTAATGCATGGCAGTAACACACCACAAAAATGTAAATGGGCCCTGAATAAATCAACCCAATCTCTTTAAAATATTTACGATTATAAAAATATATAAAAATATATCATACTTTCAGGTTAATTTACACTCATGTTGAAAGATATTTTAAGTGTTTTCTATCATAATGATCCCGTTTTACCGTTATATAGAATCCATTGTGTATAACCAACCAGATTTCATATTGCAGAAGTCAAATGAAAGAAAAATAATTGCTAATTGATTGCTATGGTTTGTTGCACTTTGTACATTATTTCTTGCCTTATTAAATAGATCAATATAAATTTCTGTGCAGACAGTCTTTATTCTTCTGGGTGATGGGAATCACAGTAGCAATGACAGTCCTAATGTCATTCAAAAGGGGGTTACTGGTGGTTCTCTTTGTAGGTGTGTGGAGGTACATTTTATATATGTATTTATATATGTGAATATGAGTGTGTGTGTATTATGTTGTTGTCCTTTCCAGTGGTTGTCTGGTTTTTCAAAGGCAAAACCTTACACATGTGTTGTAATCTCATTGTCCAGTAAGTCAGTATAATGTTTGGATATGTGCATGCTCCTCCTGCATAGCAACCCACTGTTAGAGGGAGCAGAGGGCTGTACAGGACCAGTTTCTCGGAAGAGGTGCGTATTCCGTAAACAAGTAAAGAATTTGATGTGAGCAGTTCCTGGTAAGAAATAATACAAAAAGAGACACAAAGGCACACACAATAATGTAAGAAGACAAATCATTGTAGGAGAACAATTTAATTAAAAACATCACATTCAAGCTGCTACATGGAAAAGAAAAACACCCTTTTATATTTCTTCTCTAAAAGGGGTGTGATGGGTTTATCTTATTTCCTCAAATCTGCCCTGTATATTATATCATATTCAGCATCAAAATAAGCTAAGTGGGCAGGAGAAATGAGAAATGTTACTTTAATCTATGTATACATCTGGGGGTTACTTGGGTAGCTCTACATAGGTCAAAAGGGGCATTTTCCTCAGACTCAAGACAAGTGTTTGATACGTTAGTCTGGTATAAAATATACACTTATATACATTGATCAGGCCCCTAATGAACAAAGAGGGCATGACTGTTATATCAAATGCCATTAGTTTTGGGATTCAACAGTTTTCCGCTTGAATCCTAAAACTAATGACATTGGTTGTAAATATTATGCCTTCTCTGGTCCATTAGAAGCCTGTCTGGTGCATACCAGTGTCTTAAGGAGTTGGTATTATACCCATCTTCAAATTCCTATTATTTTTTGTCAATTTGCTCCTTGCCTTCCCTATGTGAATGAGGTGATTACCATGTCATCATCAAATTTGTCATTACCTCCAGCAGATGCCTCATCAAAAGCAGAACCCAGACTGGCATTTGTTGACCTTTGCCCACGCTCTCCCCTCACTTTGGCCAAATGTACAATATAATCTAGTAATGTATGTTGCATTGCTAGAATTACCTACCAGTCCTTAGATGTGGTGCCTGCATTTATTTTTGGTTTTTTTAGGCTTTGTTCCTTTATTTTTATCTAGTACCTTGCAATTAACACACTTTCTGTCCTTTCATTAAGAAGGACCTGCTCCATTTCTTCCTGGCGGCGGCACGCAACATTGTGCCCCGCCACTGGAACATGGTGGTCACCCCGACCGTGCAGGAATGGGTTGCTGAGTTGTGTTTGATTATGCGCTATGAGGAACTGACGGCTTCATTGCATGAGCGTCAGGCGCAATGTGCAGTGCTGTGGACCCCTTGGATTCTCTACATGGGTACGGCGGATTTCCTGGCCTTATAAAGGGCCCGGGTTTCTCCTGTTGGACGAGCACTGGGATACTGTCTCTACTGCACCTACCTAATACCACTGCGGTCCTAACCGAAATGCTGGATCCGATGGAGCTTCCCCTCTCCCCTGTGTTTTTCCTGTGATGTCCATTCCTGTATGTCCCTTTCTCCCCAGTTGTGAGTCCCATGTGTGCCTAACCCCCGTTTGTCACTGTATGTTGTCATATGCTGTCTGGTTCGTTGAGAAGCAACACGGCCGTATCCTCTGCACGCATGCACTCCATGAGAGGGGTGCAGTACACTAAATAAGGCGCATGCCTTTTGATCTGTGCGACAGCCCCACTACGTTATCTGCAACCACAGAGTATGAGTTGAGAGAGCACATGCATATATGCCCGCTGCGCAGGTTCTAAAGAAATGGAATGTGAATACATGCAGTGGGACTAGGTGGATGACCGGACGTGTTTGTATTATGTTCCAGTGTTCTTGTATTTTTGTATTTTTGTACTTTGTCTATTGCAAAATTGAAATAAAATCTTATTATTTAAAAAAAAACCACACTTTCTGTCCTTTCTAATTACACTAATTTCTCCATTGTATCTATGGAGAGAGCCATGGTTGTTTCACAAACTTCAAACATGTCTGCCCTTATTAATCTCCATCACATTGTGGATTGTTGGGATGAGTAGTAGCAAAATAAGGTACTTTGTGCTTTGTTTCAGGCGCGAAGTGGCAAGGACACTGCAGCTCTGGCAAGATCAACTGGTACTTTCTGCGTTTGATGAAAATTTTGTCAGCTTGAAAAGTAAAATCTCATGCAGCCACCACTAAGAGTTAGTGAGCTTCAACGTATTCAACGTATTTTGTTTTTTTGGAGGGTTTAGATAAATTTTAACAAAAGCTCAGCTTATGCATATGTAAACACACATGAATAGTCTTTTATCTTTTAGACAGCATGTCGGGAAACATGCTGTCTAAAACACAGTGGGATGCAATGGGCCACCTTGCCTAGCAAATTACTATATAAGCTTAGAACGTAGCAATTATTTTATCCCTGGATTGTATATGAAAATATAGATCTATATACTAAATGGGGTGAAGTACCCCACAGCCTATCAGCCTACTTTATTTGGAATTTGGCAAATATACTCTGGTCAATAGTATGAACCCCCCGGAAACTCTTAGAGGTTTTTATCACAGTGAAAATCATATGAGTATTAGTTTTGCTGCCAAGTAACAAAAAATCAGTTTGAATCTTATACTTTTCTTTACTTTAACTACTGTAACTAATCTGAAATGGCACAAAGTCCCACCAACCAGCAGCCATCACACGCCCTCCCCCCTCCCCCCCATCCTTTTCCCAACTCAAAATGGATGAAATGGCAGACTGCTTCTGCAAGCTGAGGTTTGTATATTGAGGGTTACCATGCACTTTACCCCTTGGGAAACCTGTTTCTTAGATCTGTCGGGAGACTCAGATATAATAATACATTTTTCTTGAGGAGGTAGGAAAGGTAGTCGGAGGTTTTCCAGATTCCAACTTTGATAAATAAATTTAAGTGTCTCACCAACGATTTAGCTACAAGATCTACAGCTATCTACAGCTATCTTTGCTTAATGGGGAGAGCTGGAAAATGTGTATCTGCAATTAATATATAATGTATTTTTGAGGTCTATATGTACTATATCTCTTGGTTTTACTATATATGTAATGTTCAAAGACCTTCTGACATGACTAATGATTAGTCTAATGACAGTTAGAAATTACCAGCAGAGACACATCTAGCATTGGCTCAGTTAAATATCTGTGTGAGGAATACATCAAAGTCATTCTGAAATCTCCATTAATGCACGTCTCAGGATACTATCACCTCCCCTGCAAGTCAGGTACACCCAGGAAGCATATAGCCTCCAAATTACTGACGCTAAGTGCATTAGGATAATGTGTTAGGTGTCACTAGCAAAATCTCATGCCTGTTGTGGGATCTTGGTTACTGGCGGTGACTAAGAATTGTCTCCAGTTCTCTGCTGTGTCTTCACACCACAGTTGTCATTATGTCCTGCTTTTAACAGTACTGTTAAACTATATAATAATAGATAGCTAGAGCCTTGGTCTAGACAGCACTGTACTGGATCACCCAGAGGAGGACTGGATTTATGTCCCCCCTTTAATTGTGTTGACCCCACTTAAATATTTGTGATATAGTTTGGTATACCTTTTACAAGCTAAAGTATATGTAAACTCAAATTAACTCATATAAGCTTGAACATGTAATGTAATTTCAAAAGATGGTTTCAATCTCTTTAAATCTGTAGATTTCAATTAAATAATACTTGGTGATCCCGATGTGTAGGTGCTTGTTCAAGCAATTCCTCTTATAGGGTGATAACTGTCTTCCTATTGTGTTCCAACATTGTCACCCCGTCACACATATCCCTGGTTGAGACTACAGGAGGTAAGAGACACACATCGCACAAGTAGGAAGCCAGTCTACAGCCGACACCGGAATAAATGCATGTAGACATAAAGTAGCTGAAAGATGCTGGAGGAGATCAGCACCACTGAGAGTCATAAAATGATAGAAAAACAACAAATCATAAAATCATACACAATGCTCTAGCAAACTAATATGGTTATTCACAAAATGGTGAAGAGTTTGGAGAAGGCAGGAGAAGTGAACAATCTAGGACAAAATAGCTGATTTGGAAAACTGCCTTTCAGCTCAACTTCCAGTTCAGCTATGTTGTCCTAGATTGTTCACTTCCCCTGCCTTCTCCAAACTCTTCACCCTTTTGTGAATAACCCTGTAAAAGTCTAGTTTCTAGCTAGGTCCAGTTAGGTTTAAGACTTTAAGACAAAGAAACAAGGAGCAGCGTACCTCCCAGAAATATTGCCACTATAGGCAAAGATCTTGTCGGTGTTTTCAGAATTCTAGGTTTGGCTAAGTATATAAGCAGCTTTCCTATGTAATATATTAGATGTTCTGTTAAAGGTACTAAGTCATCTTACATGTTGATTTAATTAGGATCAACTCTCCCGGGCCAATTGCAAATACTGTATATTCTCATTCAAGTCCGTTCCTTTTCTCTAACGGTAAGATATAAAATAAAACTATGTATCTACAGCATATCTTACCTTTACAATTGTAGATGTCAGTGCTATTAATTGCATATCTTTAAGGCTATTTATACAAATCTAATCTAACAACGTGGAAAGTTATATTATTAAGGTTTAGGGGTGTTGGTGATAGGGCAATATTATTCCCTGTAGGGTTTTTTTCTTTGTCATTACATCTGAAATTAATAAAGAGAGCTTTCAAAACATACTAAGGGGAATGTATCAAAACTGGAGCAGGCAGAATCTAGAGCAGTTGCCCATGGAAACCAATCAGCATCTCTCTTCATTTTGCTCAGGTAAGATTTGAAAATGAGACAGAGAAGCTGATTGGTTGCAGTGCAAATCTACTCCAGATTTTGTCTGCTCCAGATAAATTCCCTTTCAGTGTATATTAAAGATCATGGATGTCACTATAGACATAACAGACCATGAAGCTGGCTAAGGTAACCCAGGAATACCACTATTTTTAGCAAGTCAGCAGTATAACAATATTCTGTTAGCCAAAATGTTTTCAGCCAAACCAAAAATCTTTTCTGAAGTCTAAAGTCTTCTGTTCCTGGTGTGGTCACATATACAGCCATTTAATGTAAAGCCCAGGTTTAAAACAAAAAACTGTTCTCTTTAATTTTTAGATAGAGTATGGAATGGATACCAGGTCTAATTTTAGGTCAATTGTAGTGAGTTAGCAGCTAATTCAAATGAATGGGCTGCCATAATGCAATGCACGTTACTGTGTGACCTAACATGCATTAAACGCATCGAGTTGATGTAAATAGGCTCTTAATGTTTCCCCATTGAACAGAATTACCTGAACAATCTGGTCTGAAACTCATCATCTACACAGGAAATGAAGGAAAATCTCCCCATTGAAGACACAGGCGACAGTAAAACCTGACAGTGGTTCCACCCTTTCCCACTCTGTTAAAAATGTTTTTATTGTTTTCTGTGTCAGGATGAGACCTGTACGCAGTCCTGGTGAGACCAAAACGCATCCTTGGTGAGACCCAAACGCAGCCCTCGTGATACCCAAACGTAGCCCTCTTGAGACCCAAACACAGTCTGGTGAGACCAAAACGGAGCCCTGGTGAGACCCAAAACGGAGCCCTGGTGAGACCCAAAACGCTGCCCTGGTGAGACCCAAATGCAGCCCTGGTGAGACCCAAATGCATCCCTGGTGAGACTCAAATGAAACCCTGGTGAGATCTGCAGGCAGCCCTGGTGAGACCCAAACGCAGCTCTGGTGAGACCCCCAACACAGCCCTGGTGGGACCCAAATGCAGCACTAATGAGATCTGCCTGTAGCCATAGAGAGACCCAAACGCAGCCCTGGTGAGACCCAAACGCAGCAAGGTGAAGCTCTGTTGACTTCCATCATCCAGTCAAGTACAAGTAAAAATAATGTTTTTTTCCTTGCTCATGAATGCGTATCCTTTGCAAAGTGAATTCTCACCACATTTACTAAAGGAAAATTCCAGCCTATTTGCCTTTATTAAACCAACCCCATTGTGTTACACTTTTTTTATTTAACCCAGGATATTTTTCTTTTGGAGTCGAAAAACCCAGCAAAGTCAGTCTTCACTTATCTCAGTACATAAGGTAAAGCTGTGTTCACCATGAATAGCCAATAATGTGGAAACAAAATTAAAAAAACAAGGTTTTTTTCCTGCACATGATTGGATGATTGAAGTAAACACACCCTCACCTTCTTAACTTAAATGAACAGATGCCACTCTTTTAGTAAATCAACCCCATTGCATTCATGGATTAGGACATGCAAAGAAACTGATGAAAATAAAGTCTTTGTTGCCCTAGTATATGTATCACATGGTGTGTTCGAAAATCATAAAGAAAATGCATAATGATATTTAGGTTTGTCTCCGCCAACATAATTAATTTACAGGGAAGTCAATATTTCAACAACATCATGACTCCACTTACAGTCAAAAACTTTACTGTGCTATAAAAGGGGTCTCTGAGCCAGAGATGCGTTTCATTTATTGATGTCTACATGCCCCTTAGCAATTCCCTAATTGTGTTTCTTTATATTTTTGGTTTAGTTTAGCTCTTTTCATCCATTAATTTATACAATCAGCACTGCTGTGGATGAATTAAGAATATTGCAGCATACAAGCATTAATAATTGTTTAGGGAATCTGATGTGTTATGCATAAATTAAATTATAAGGATCATAAAACAACATTACCTTATGTATAGCAATATGTTCGTAAGTCAGGGAAACATTGCCGAAACATGTATGGGTATATCTACCTCCAATTCTCAAAGCTGGTATGTCTAAACCTGCATGTATAGGCACATCTGTCTGCTACAATGTATATTTGATCGATTTACTAAAGAAGTAGAGGCTGTTCACTTAGCAGAGTGAATATTCATTTTGCAAAGTACACATTGGCACTGTGAAATAATTTTCACTTTGAATGCCCAAACATTCTGCATAATTAAGTATTCATAATGAACACAGCTATGCCTAATTTACTAACATTCACTTTGCTAAGTGGACAACCACTACTCCTTTAGTAAAGCAACCACCACTGTATGTTAAGGCAGGAGTAATACGAAGATTCTGGGCTTGATTTACTAAAGCTACGGCATCGATTGTGCGTGAGCAAACACATTATAACCTTACAGTATTTGCAATGAATGGGGACACGTGTGCTCAGACTTTAGTGTATAAAACATACAATTAATTTATTACTGTGAGTGTTGTTTGCTAAAGCATCTACGGCAAAGCATCTGTTCATACTCCAGCTAAAGAATTCCATACTTAAAGTAAACATGGGATTTTCTGTGCTGGATCATCTGACCGATGTTTGGCATTTTACATGCATATGCCACATAGGAACATGCATGATGTGTAAAATGATATAATTAAAGGTGATTGTAAAAATCCATAGTGCATGTTGTGCTAAGAGTACCACAGTGCAAATATGCACACAGTGACCAGCAGTGGTGTGCTGTATGAATCCAACATAAGTGTACAATTTTCTAGATAAGTTCAGACATACGCACATGTGCACACATACATCAGTGCTCATACAAGTGTATGCATAGGTACTTTCCCTGCTCTTCATTTGCTTTAGTAAATCAGGCCCTTTGCATGTTAGTAAAGGTACACAGAGCATTGCCTGCATGCCGTCCTTCCACAAATAGGTACATATATTATATTTTACCATAACCTGCTATTTATATAGTGTCATCATATTCACAAGGTTAATGAAGGTCCATAGTGAGGGGCATTCATTATACATACATATTTTGCTAATTATACAGGACCAAAGCAAAAAAGAGGATAACAAGTAACAAAGGTGTAACGTTCAATACAATATGCAGTATAACACCATATCTTCATTTGCTTTTTCTGAGTGCAGATCTACAGTGGCAAATAGTTATGCATCTGCATGAATCCTAATGGCTCTATTCATTAAAAATCAGTTGAATTATGTGTTTTCGCGTTATTCACCTTTACCTTATTCAGTAAGCTCAGTGAACATCCACTTTGCTAGGTGAACATTCTTTTTCCCTTTTGTAAATCAACCCCATAGTGTTTTATTCAGTCAGAAAAAAATTATATATAGTATTGATACTAGGCAAAATACTTGTTTTATATAAGTGTTGTGGAGGTTCCTCCACTAGCTGAAAAAGAAATGTTTCTATTAAAAAGAAAAACATTCAGAAAGTCACTTGATCCATAAACAGTCATAAAAGTTGCAGCAAGCAGTCCAGACAGACAATAGCTAACTCTTTATTAGGACTTCAGGTTGGGATCCTGGGGGAAGTTGAAAAGACGCTTTTCTCACAATGCGACATTATACTGCCTGTCTTTCTTTTCTTTTAGTTACCTACATTCACATGGAGCTGTGAGGGGCATTAAAGCCTACAGATAAAGAGCCATCCAAATTTCATGATTTTATGGGGGTGTTGTGAAGCTTTCTTCAGTGTAATGTAGATCTGCAGTACACTGGCAATATTAGACAGGATACACACTAATTTCCTTTTTTTATGTACCAAAATTGGACAGCACTCATTTTTGAGTTGGTTCCATTTTATGCATGCCCCATAACCCGCTATAAATGACAGTGTTCCTCTGTTCAAAGGAGGTCAGTATGTGCTTAGTCACCAGCCCCTGAACTAGATAGCAGCTCAGGAGATCTTGCAATATGTAATTATTTTTTTTAAATGTATCTTCAAGATTATTTTTTTAGCCTACAATCCACTTTTTGCTATAAGACTTTCTATTTGTTAGAGTTTATGTTGAGCGTCAGGACATTAGGAACTGGATCTTTGGAAGCTGCCAGTGTCTAAGAGACAGGATCTTAACAAGCTTCCAGCGTCCACCCAGAACTATGTAAATGTTTTTAAGTAGGCTTGTCTTTTTAAAGAAACACGGGTTCCTGAATGGACTAATCCTTGCACAATTTAATAAACCCCGAGTGGAGCTCAATTATGGTCCCCAGGCACTTTAACGGTACATATTTCCTGCTCTCTTCATAGACTAAAAGGTGAGAAAATTGATGTTGTTCTCCTCTATGTATTACTAATGTATTCTTCTGTGCTTCTACTCAGTAGTGCAGATAACAAAGGTTGTAAGTAGGTCTTGAGGCCATGAGCTGTGCACCACTGGCCAAAGGGAGTCAGGGCATGTTTTCAAGCATAAATAACACATTCACAGTTAAAAAAAAAATACTTAGAAAGTAAATTCTCAAATGCTATACAAATACAAGAACCCATGTGAAAAGATACTGTCATAATAAATACCTGTTATTGCTATTCTTAATATTCCTTCTTATATGGTAAATGCCTGTATCTGTAGCCAGTGATCCTGGATGCACAGTTGGTCCCAGGAGCAAAAAAGGAATGATTGGCATTGCTCCACCCCGATCCTAAAATGAGTAATGCATCCCCTATGTATTACTTATTTTCTGGATCTGTGATGGTAGTAAAGCATGCAGATGTCTTCTGTTTTAAGAAGGCTTTACTGTGGTGACATAAGAAAATTCTGTCTATCGATCTGTCTATTTATCTAGCTACTTATCTAAAAGAAACTAGCTAGTAATTGTAAAGCATGACAACACACAAAACGATGGAAATGCTGGAATCTTTGAGGCCTAAACCATCTACCCAATAAAGGGTTAAAGTATTGAAAAACTCAACTGTCAATTTACAAAATGCAAATACTTTTCATGAAAGTCCATTTAAATGGTAATGCATGCCTTCCCATTCATATATTTCTACTTATTTGAGAATGTATTTTATGATCTTGTCACATGTTACATAGCGATTGCTTTTAAATGCATACCAGCTTCAAAACAATCATCATGCCACTTTCCTGGTGATCTACAGTTGAAAATAAAATATAGCTTGCACATATTATCATCAAATTATTTTTGTGTTTAGCTGTGTATTTTGCTGTTAGCCCAGAGTTTCACCTTAACCTAAAGTGACACTAAACTCAGGAGTTAAATCTTAAAAATGCATTTAAGTACACTAACGATTAACAAAAATATGTCTTATTTGTGTATCACTCAGCTGTAGACCCTCAAATCATCTCTGAATTGGTGCTGACACTGTCGTTCCTTCTGGAGGGTGGCTACTTTTGTTCCCCATGGTCACTGTGTGTGTTGTAAAGTAGCCATCGCTCCAAGCTCACTCCTGTGATGGACTACAATCTCAATACAAATTAGTAAACTAAATGTGAGATTGTAGTCCATCATGGGAGTGAGCTTGGAGTGGTGGCTACTTTACAACTCACACAGGGACAATGGGGAACAAAAGAAGCCCCCCTCCAGAAGGAAGGACAGTGTCAGCAAGAATTCAGAGATGATTTGAGGATCTACAGTCAAGTCTTTTGTGAATAGTTCAGGTACTTGAATACATTTTTTAAATTTAACTCCTGGGTTCAGTGTCACTTTAAAGGCGAATAAATTATTAACACTGGAATAGCTGATTTTGTTTGGCTAATATCAAGAATCTTAGTACATCTCATACATGTTGGTCAAGACATGAGAAACAATATATTTTCTCAGACTCAATGAATATGTTCCCATGGAAAAAACTAAAGGTATGATTTCCTAAATTTGTATGCCAGCTTTTAGTATTTGTTTTCTCTATTAATACCTATTTGGAAATATCCAATGGAATTACAAAACAAAAAAACTCCAACTTGACCAATACTTTGGGAGCCAATGCAAAGCCTTTAGGTGTGCACTAATAATAAGACTAATGTTTTCATATGTATGTGTGTTTGCATCGTGTCTTCAGTGCTTTAACTGTAGGCAAGAAATAATAGTCTGATGTTGGCTTTTCATTTTCTAGTCCAGTCTTGAACATGGTATATGCAATCTGACTGACTGAATGCATGAAACATAGGGGGTGATTTACTAACCTAAACACACGCACGCACTAGGTGCGTGTGATTTTTACACAGCAAAACTTATTTATCAACCAAAAAGTCTCTAAAAGCATATTTCCACTAATGCCATATATGGAAAAATCATGCACATGATGCATATATAATGCTGCTTCACAGTTTAGACAAAAATGGTTAGCTCATGCATTTACATTCCTGCATTCATCAAAGCAAGCAACACAACATAGAGCTAATTTACACAACATCACCTTGCAAATTCATGCTTGGCTTTGCACAACACACCTGCTGGGTGTGTACACACTACAAAGGTGTTTAGATTCCACCCATAGATCATGCTGGGAGGGAACACACTACAGAGGTGTATACATGTTCGTGGTGTGTTTATAAGGTTAGTAAATCAACCCCATAGACTGTTAATCTCGGGTAAAATGTGCATTTGATTAAAATATATATACTTTGTTACTGAAGCACTGCTGATAGCTCAATGAATGTAAATATTCAGCTTAGCTGAGAGCTACTATTAATACCTATGAAGAGGCAGGGAAAAGGGCCAGGCCTATTCATCTTTTAGAGGTATAAAAGTGTGTCTATACCAAAAAAGCTTTTTTT